>NC_044035.1:46663539-46798578 GCF_901765095.1 Microcaecilia unicolor
CCCTCCAGTGGTATTGATCAGTTGGGGCACTTTTGAAGCTTGGTCCTGAAAAAAAAGGGACCAAGTGAAGCCGGCAAAATGCTCAGGGCCGGCTTTCTTTTTTCCATTATCGGGCGAAGCCAGCCATTTCGTGAGCACGCCCCGTCCCGCCTTCGCTACCCTACCAACACGCCCCCTTGAAGTTTGGCCGGCTCCGCGACGGACAGCAGTTGGCACTGGCCAAAATCGGCTTTCGATTATACGATTTGGCCGGGTCCGGGAGATCGCGGCCATCTCCCATTTGTGTCGGAAGATGGCCGGCGATCTCCTTCGAAAATGAGCTGATGTGAGTTATGTGCATAAATCTTAATTAATGCCAACTTGTGCTGCTGTATTAAGTTACGTGCATTGTTATAGAATATGCTTCAGTTCCTGTGTGGAAATTAAGGCGCCATATACAAAAAACCTGGGGTTAGTGCATGCAGATGGCAAAACTAATGGAGAATGATTTAGCGTACCCCACTAGGCCTTTTTTGCTGCATTAGGCATGTGTTAGCACCTAATACAGCTTAATAAAAAGTCCCTTAGTTTGGATGAAATAGGGAACAAATTTAGGGGCCCTTTTACTAAGCTGCGGTAAAAGGGGCCCTATGCTATTGGCTGTGGCTTGTTTTGCCATGCGCTGAGGCCCTTTTCACCACAGTGGGTAAAAAGGCCAAAAAAAGAAATGGCCATGTGGTAAGACTGCACTTACTGCACGGCCATGCAGGTGGAACATAATGCTCTAACCTGGTGGTAACCGGCCAGCATGCAGAGCTGCCCAATTACTACTGGGTAATCCCCTGCAGAAATATTTTTCAAATATTTCCGCTAGCACCGGAAGTGCCGTACGCTGAAGGTGGAACTTCTGCCAGCACCCATGCTGGGCCAGTGGTAGTTCCAGATTGCCGCACTGTAAGCTCGTGGTGGGCTTACCACAGCTTTGTAAAATGGCCCCTTAGGAGCCTAACTTAGGAGCATAAATGTAGGAGCTCAGTCTGTTTTTGAAATTTGGGCCCTGTATTTTTCATGTGTTTTTAAAGTACATTCATTAAAAATGAATACAGCCTTAGAAAGAAAATACATGTGTTTACATAATGAAAATTATACTCCGTGGAGGTTATTTTAGAAGGCTTGTGTGGCATTTGTACATGTAAATAGCAGGTGGCTCTAAAATGGACGTTTTTTTGGTATTACTGAACTAAACGTCCAATTCTGACTTGGACGTTTTAAAAAAAAAATGTTCCTTTTGTGTAATGATGACATGCTAGATGACGGTACATTACATAGCATGCCCCCAGTCTCTCTTGATTCTGCAGCCCCAAGAAAGACCTTCTCACAGAATTGCCAGGTTCCAGTGGAATCACTTTGGGGGACCAAGAACTGAGCACTCAGTCATGGAGAGGCTGGTAGCAGGTATAAAATTACTCCCCCCCCCCCCCCCTCTGCACTGACCAGTAAGAAAAGTGAAGAGCTATGCTGTGTCTGTGAACTTCTCTTCTGCTACTTCAGGCCCAACTGTTAATAGATAGGCTAATATATGAAATTCAGATGATAACAGTAGTATCAAATCCAGCTCTGTGGGGCCTAATCTTTTGAGCATTTTGAACCCATGTTTATAGGGAGTACGTTCTAATGTTGAGCTTTGTGAGGGTGTTTAAAGAACACTGCCCCTCACCCTTAAGAATAGTCCCTCAGGTAGTCCAAGCCACCTTAAAACCACTAGTCTCACCCATGGAGGAAGTGGGGCAGGAGGGGTGGAGCCGAAAGGACAGAAACTAGGAAGTATAAAAAGCAGGGCCCAGGAAGGAAGAGGTGAAGCACCTATATGACATATCTAGCTACTACCTGGCTGAGGTAAGCCAACTTTTGAATTGAAGACCTGTAAGCTTTGTTCTGATGTCTGGCTGGGGCCAGACCTAGAAACCCAGAGAGAGAGAGAGCGCGCAGAAACTTACAGAATGTGTTTAGGGTGTGGCAATCATAACCTACGGACTGTGTTTTGGGCCCTGTCAGCCCAGGCCTGGTTAAGGCTTTGTTCTCCGAAGTAAAGAGATTACCTTTGTTCCTGGGCATGTGAAGTAACAGGCTTCAGACTGAACTCTAATAAAGCCCTTATTTTATGTTACAACCTTGTCCGGCTGTGTTATTGTGAAGGCCCACCCTCGACCCTCGTTCACAGTATCACAAGGTTAAACACAGCTGTTCTACGGTAGCTTATTTTAGCCTGAGTTCAGGCACAGCACGTCTTTATCAAGTGATCAATCACTGTGTAAGCCGTTTTGCTCCCTTTGGCTGTGCTAAGCCTTAACCAGACTCATATTAGACAAGATAATTTAAGGCTTGAACATAACCAGCATTTTAGCACAGGTTTTGAGGGTTCCCTGGTTCCCCTTCCCACAATTACAAATAAAAACAAATTTCTCTTTCACCTTTCCAGAGGCTTGTTGTCATCTTCCAAAAGAGTGACTTGTTTTCAGCAGTCCAAAAAAAAATGGCTGCAAGCTTCATATTCTTACCAAGCATTCTTCCTGACTTGGCATTCCCTAGACTACTGGAATCAACTACATCCATGAGGTATAGTCCAGCTTAATGTTTGCAACAGCTCAAAAATGTTAATTAAAAAAATGTTTGAAATAAACGCAGACAGTCTGAAAGAGTGCAGAATAACTTCCACCTTTCTTGGCTTCATGCCTTTACAGCAGGTATTTTTTGTCTATTTTCTTTCTTTGAAAAATAAATGCCTATGTAGTCTCTTCCCCCCTCCCCAGTCCACCCCCAAATAACCTTGAGGAGTATTTATATCCTGGGACACACAGGCTTCTGCTGCTGCTTAGGTATGCAAAGAATCCTTGCCTCCTCCTCTTGGTGTATCTTATAGCACGTTTACCAATGCCTCCGTCTTTACTCAATATAACAAGGGCACTTGACAAGTGCAGGTGCAAATTAAGCAATAAATTCCACAGTTTTCATGCTTCTCCACAGTTTTTTTGTGTGTTTGCTTTATTTAGGGGTTCTTTTACTAAGCTGCGCTAGTAAGCGCCCTTATGTGTCTTTCCCGCACGCTAAGCCCATTTCTAGTGCAGCTGTAAAATAGACTTTTTTTCTATTTGTTGAATTTCTCGCTGTGTGGTAATGTTAGCATTAGCGTACAGCCATTTAAAAAAATCAACATGGGAGCATTTACCACTTCCTGTTTTGGAGGCGGTAAGGGCTCCTGTGTTGTCTGTATTATTCAGTTAGCACACACTAATGTCAAGGCGTTAGCTGAATAATGTTTCCACTCGTTCTCCACCCCGACATGCTTCTCCCCCCCAAAAATAAAAAATACCATACGCTTAGCGCATGCAGACAGCAAAAAACTAATGTGGAATGTTTTAGCGTGTCCCGCATTAGGCTGTTTGTGTTGCATTAAGTGCACATTAGCGTCTAATGCAGCTTAGTAAAAAGGGTTCCTTAATTTTTTTGTGTTTTTAAAGAGTCTCTCTTACTATTTTATGTGTAATATGTAATTTATATTCCCTTAGACTGATCAAAGTGGATTACACAGAATAGCTGTTTCCAAAAGACCTCACCCGAATACTGCGTTCAATTCTGGTCGTCGTATCTCAAAAAGATCTAGTGGAATTAGGAAAGGTTCAAAGAAGAGAAACCAGAATGATAATGAGGATGGAACTCCTCTCGTATGAGGAAGGGTGAAAGAGGTTAGGGCTCTTCAGCTTGGAAACGAGACAGCTGAGGAGAGATATTATTGAGGTCTACAAAATCCTGAGTGGTGTAGAACGAGTAAAAGTGAATTGATTTTTCACTCTTTCAAAAAATGCAAAAACTAGAGAAAACCCAATGAAGTTACAAAATAAATTGGAGGAAATATTTTTCACTCAGCGGAACTAATTGCCAGGCGATTTGGTAACAGCGGTTAGTGTATCTGGGTTTTAAAAAAAGGGTTGGACAAGTTCCTGGAGGAAAAGTCCATAGTCTGCTATTGAGACAGACATTGGGGAAGGCACTGCTTGCTTTGGTAGCATGGAATCTTGCTACTATTTGAGATTCTGCCAGGTACTTGTACCTGGATTGGCTACTGTTGGAAGCAGGATACTAGGCCAGATTAAAAAGGAGGCCTCTTTGGTTCTCAAAAGCAGTAGCTAGAAAAGTAAGGAAAAAGAGGTTTGCCTTCATGAACTACAAGAGATCAGAAAGAGAAAGACAAGCAACAATATTGGAAAAGCTAATGGAAACTGGTAGAGTAGTCAGGAAAGCAAAGATGCAAATGGAAGAAAAATTGCAAATATGGCCTAAATTCATGTGAGCTGGACTGACAGCAGCAGAATGGTGTTCATAGATTATGGAACAGTGATAAATGTTGCAGCAACCTTGACATCACAGATGTCAACAGCTCTTCAAGAAATAATTGAGAATCTTACAGTATAATAGCGCTGAAGGAAAAATGAGAAATAGCGCTAGAGAAGGCACATTTGAAGTTATATATGTTGGCTACTCTTGAAAAAGCATATTTTGTGAAACGGAGAGGTTCCATTGAGCTCAGTCGAGATAAGCTAAGTTTGGAATGTCGCTAAAAATCATCAAAGTAATCTGAAGTCAGACAGATGAGGTCATATGTATGTTAAGAATTATTATTAATATTAAAACTACTTAATAATAAAAGACAAAGAAAATTTAGAAATTAAAGGAGATGGAGGTTTTTCAGACTGGTGATGGAAAATTTCAGTAACCTTCAATATAGCTAGGGGATCACATGATGCACTGAGGGGTTAAGACGTCTCTAGGACCTCTCTTGGACTCCCATGCCCCCTTTGCCCTAATTTTGATCAAATCTGGACAGGCACCCCTTGCAATCAGGTGTGCTTCCATTCACTTTCACGGCTTATATAGCAGGATTGGATTGGGTTGTACTGGGGAAGGGGTGGGGAGACTGCTCAGTTGGAGTTTGTGGAGGTTCATCTGTGCGCCTTTGGAATGTAGGAGGCATAATCTCATCTGTAAAACGTACTAAAATATTGCAGGCCCTCCAGCATCACAAGACAGATGTAATTTGCCTTCAGGACTAGATTTCTGAAGATGAACACCTTAAGTTGCGTAATTGGTGGGTGAAGGAAGTTTTTGTTGTCCTGCTACAGGTTGGAGAGGTGGTGTAGCAATTCTTGTGTGTAAGTCATTGGCTTGTCAATCAAAATTTTTATTAAAGATGATGAGGGTAGGCTTGTTGGGGTTTCGTTCAACCTGCAGGGTAAAATTTTATTTTGATATCAGTTTATGGCCCAGCACTTCGACCTGAAGAGTAGAATGAACCTCTACACCCCCCAAAGACACTAAGGTCCTCTTAAGGACTATCACTAACCACACCCTCTCGAAATGACATTATACAATGTGATAATCGCAAGCAAGCCTTCTCTGGAGTAGCCCCCACACTCTGGAATTCACTCCCTGAAAGGTTCCGCTTAACACAAGATTATCTCTACTTCAGGAAGCAGGTGAAAGCTTGGCTGTTCAACCAGTAACTAACTTCTTAGTCTCCCTTAGACACACACACAAGGAGTGACACAGGCTGCACATACTGCAGCAGGACATGTTTATCCACTCTTACCCTAGCTGAGATAATATTTAACCATCTCTCTGACCTCACATGCACCTCTCTTTAAATTAGTCACCCTATTTTCTTACCTATCTATATGATAACCATCGCTCTGGCCTCATGTGCAACTTCCTTTAAATTAGTGACCTTATTTTCTAACTTTTACTTTCTTACCTAGCTATATATTCCATCTTTGCTTATACCCTACACAGTCAATAAAAAGGTTCTATTACATATTTATTTATTTATTTTGATTTTACTCACATCTTTTTCAGTAGTAGCTCAAGGTGAGTTACATTCACACTGGATATTCTTTGTCTCAGGAGGGCTCACAATCTGTTTGTACCTGAGGCAATGGAGGTTTAAGTGACTTGCCCAAGATCACAAGGAGCAGCAGTGGGATTTGAACCGGCTAGCGGTGCTCTAACCACTAGGCCACTCCTCCACTATTGTGTTGACATTGTAAGTAGTATACTGTGCCATACTTTGTATTGTTATTTGAATATCTTTACTGCTGTAATTGTCATTGCTCATGTTTGATTTATTCTTACTGTATACTGCCTTGAGTGAATTCCTTCAAAATGGCAGTAAATAAATCCTAATAAATAAATGTATTTATAACAGAAAAAATAACTAAGGGACTCTTTTACTAAAGTATGTTAGGCTGTTTACGAAGTTTAATGCGTGGTAACAACCAACACATAAATGCGTGTTCACCATTTTTGCAGCATTTTTGTCATTACCATGTACTAAACCATGCATTAATAGCATTTGTTTGCTAAATGGCATAACTAAGCAGGGCATGGGTGGCGAATCGGCGTGGAGAGGTTCCAGCAGTTAGTGTGCTGCATTGACCGTACACTGAGGAGGCAATAACGGTGCCACTTGCACTAAGGGAACTTTTAATGCAGATCAATTTGAAAAATGCAGGGATTGCCTTCAATGGGTGCTGCATTAAACTTGCAGCTACTGCAGTGTAAAATCCTGCATTAAACCAGGATAACTGTAAATTTTACAACGGTTTAATAAAAGGGAACCTAGATTCTTCGAAACATCAATGCACCTGTTTATTGATTGTATTGCTTCCTATTTGAATATTATTCTTAGGTCTCTGTTCTTTTTATATTGTTACATTTTTTTTCTAGATTAAGCTCACACAAATTTCATGTGAAGCAACATTAAAATATAACACTAAGCAAGCCACTGTCTTATCAGGTCATGTTACAAAACCTTTTGCATGTGTAATGCTCCTGTTACACATGGAAAAAGGGCTTTTCTAAAACCATGTGGCTCTAAAAACACACATAGGAGCCGTCTTTTCAAAATGATTGGGGGTGCTCAACTCAACACACATAACTGTGGCTGTAATAAAATCAAAGCACCATGGGTCATGGACACAACTGGCCAGGCCATACTTAAAAGAAGAGCACAACAGGTGATGCATACATGAGAAGGACTCGTGTGGCCAAAAAGAAAAAAGCTAGAGCACTGAAGCAGTGGCGTACCAAGGGGGGGGGGGTGCCGCGGCGTGCGCCTGCTGCGAGAGTTTGCTAACTTCTCTCGTTCGCTGCAGCTCCCTCTTCCCCAGAACAGGTTACTTCCTGTTCCGGGGCAGAGGGAGCTGCAGCGAACGAGCAAAGTTAGTAAACTCGCAGCAGGCGCGCGCGCGGCACCCCCCCAGCGGCGCACCCGGGGGGGCTCTTTCGCGGGGGGGTGTCTTTCGCCGGGGGGGGGGGGTCCGCCCCCCTAGGAACACCACTGCACTGAAGTCTCACTGCTCTCTCTTCCTCCTGAACCCCAGAGCATACCCACCAGTTTACCACCACTTTGTGCTTCTATTTGTCTCTCCCCCCCAAGCCCATTACACTACACTCTCTCTAGTCCTTCCAATCCAGCCTGGCCATCCATACTGCCCCTACGTCCCCTCCCAACAGTCTCTCTTCCCTACCCAGCCTATCCAAAACAAATATTTCCTCTTCTCTCATATCATCTTATTTCTTTCTCAGCTCCCCCTTTATTTTCATCTTTTGTTCCTCCTCTCCCCTTCTTATCCTATTTTTCCTTTGCTTCTTATTCCTTATGACCTATGTTTGAGGGTAAGGTGCTATATAACTTCTACCTGCTCCATTCCTCTGTCCTAAACACCTGTTCCTTATGTAATCCCCCATTATAATGGGGATTAGAGCTCTCAAGAGTTACTGGGGGGGGGGGGAGGTTTAGAGACGTCAGAGGAGTGGCGGTCCAGCCCAAGGGGATGGGTTCTAGAATAATTTGCAGAAAGAAAATGCTGCTGAGTAATGATTGATAGTTGAGGAGGAATTAGAGTTGATAAAAGGGATTGCAGAGGGGAAAAAAAACACACAGGCTCTTTGGTCCCCCGCCAGTACCTTTGGAGGAGAGGGAGAACCTGGAATGGCAGAATAAACTGAAATAAGGAGAGTTGCTGCCCCTAACAGTTGCAATTGAGAAGGCGTGAGGAGCTCCGTGTGGGCAAGGGGAACCCAGCCTGGGAGCAAAGAACCAGAGAAGGGGAAGCCTGTTCAAGGCCAGGGTGCAGCTCTGAGAAGTGCATTGCTGGAAGAAGGACAGCCAAAGGGAGAAATGGATTGTGATCAGGAGTATCAGGAGCAGCCTTGGATTACTGGTAGCCTGAAGGGATAGGGTAAATGGTTAGCAGGAGCAGTATTTATGTAAATACCCCGGGGCAGGTGGGCCTGGGTGGGCCAGGGTCCACCCACTTAGGTTCAGGCCCACCCGACAGTAGCACGCGTTTAGTGGTAGCTGGTGGGGATCTCCAGCTCCACCAGCTGAAGACCTCCCCCTGATGGTAATGAAAACACTACTCTCTTGATACTGTCACCTGCGCATGCTCAGTCTTCAGCGCATGCCTGCTGCAGACTGTCAAGGTGGAAAGAAGCGTTTTCTCGCCAGCTGAGATATATTTTTTTGGTGGTGGTGTTGGGGGGGGGGGGGGAGAACACTTAGTGCTCACCCACTTCTTGCCTAAGCCCACCCAAAATCTGTTGACTGGCTACGCCCCTGCCCCGGGGGTTACTGAAGGAGACAAACTGGAAAGTGATTGAGGTTGTAATACACAATCTTGAGTGAACAGGAGAGCTGCTGATGTCAGTAGCTGCAGAAAGTTCAGTAAAGTTGAATTTGCATAAAGACTTAATCCTTGGGGTGCTCTATGGTTCTTTGGAGCGGGAGTAAGGACGCTTGCTCCCCGAACTGGCAGAGAACCCTTAAAAAACCCGACTCCATTCCCTATTGCTACCAGATCTCTATTCCAGACCTTGGCCAAATCCCAAGCTCGAATGGGGACACTAGTGACTGTGTGAGTTGGAGAGACTGAGTGGAGAGCCTGATAGAAATCTCTGCTTGTGGCCTGGATCAAAATAGGATATCCGAACCCCTGGGAACTAAGATAATGCTGGGAGCGAGACCCAGGTTACACTTACTTCCTCTTCATCACCTGCTGTGCCCCCTCCTGCCTTCGGTTCCTCTCCCCCTTGCCCCCCTCTAACCTTTATAGGCATGTTTAGCCATTTAACCAGGAAAGCCCCCTTATAAAATTACCTCCCATATGTATTGAAACTAATGCTTAACAGTAACTGACTGCTGCTCACATGCTATTGCTTAGCATGTGCAAAATTAACCAAATTCTACAAGAACTGCTCCTTCTCTCCTCTGCCTTCTTGACATTTCTTTAATGTTACAAAGTATATGCAGCTAGGATTAATGTTAGATAGGCTGGGGTTCTAGACAGAAAGTTGGGAAAGGATTCTAAAGTCCACAAGCAACTTATGGCAGGCTTAGGGCCTCTCTGTAATATGGGGCTCGAGGCAATAATTGGTTGTATTCCTCCTGTTTACAGTGGTACAAAGATGCACATGTCTGTTTATTTGTTTCCTACTCACCACCGTTTTAATGCCAAGAATGGTTTATAAAACTTGACATCAAAATACAGTATGAGAAAGCTTCTGCCCCACGTTCTTAAGATCTAGTTAAGACAGTTAGTGAGTAATTATTAAGATGCGGTAAAAGGATGGCGTCATTGTGAATTGCTACACCGGACGCCCTCAGATTCGCTCCGGAATTCGAACTGGGGAGGATGCCAGAACCCCATTGAGAAATGGGGAAGAGGAGAGGAAAAGTAAGGGGGCTTCCCTCAACTCCTGCTGGGACTCACCCTTCACAGCAGTCGACACTGGAACGATTCGGAGTAACGACCGGACCTGTTTTGACCTCTTCCCCTGCTATCAGTGCTGACCTGGTCGAGACAGCCGACAGTGTACACAGGGTTTCTCTGAGCCCCATCAAATGTGCAGCTCCCCAGAGCCAGGAGGAGGAGGCATGGTATCGGAGCCTGCTGTTTGGCTCTCAGAAGAAGGGAGCTGACTGAGCGGGGGGGGGGGGGGGGGGGAAACCTGACTATGCCTGGTACAGAGGTGGAGAGAGGTCTGGTAGGACAACAATGTTCTAATTTTTCTACTATGATAGTTTATAATTTGAACCAGATCCTCAACCCCCCCCCCCCCCTGACTTTACATTGGGCTTAACAAGCAAACCAGCCGTAATGACAATGGAGTCACTCTGGGATCTAACATTCAACTTGCATTCTTCTTTGCAAACTCTGATTTCAAAAATACATTGGAAATTAAAGTTTGGTCTGAGGCAATCCTGACCCAGGAACGAATAAACATCCAACAGTACTCTGAAGTTAAACAGATTGGGGAAAAGCTTTGTAAATTGGAAAATTTAAGTCGTCTCAATTAAGGAAAAGAACTTTACCTTACGTAGGATAGAATATCTAGAAAACCAATCAAGGAAACTTAATTTGAGACTAACTAATTTTCTAAGATCTCCGTTGATATCACCTGTGGATATGGTTAAAATATATGGTTGAGGTCCTGGGATGTTGAGTGAATCACTGCCTCCTATAGTTCATGTATATTATCTTCAGAATGTAAAATCTGGAAATGGAATAGATTTACCTCAAATGATGTTCTCGAGCACTTTTTAAAGGGCCGGTGCTTAAAATGAGGAGCTGCTGCTTCCCCTGTTCCCCCGTATGGGATCCACTCACCCTAAAGCAACTACTCGTTTACTACAATTTGTAATATTCTTCTCCAGACTCTGTAATTGTATTTACTATGTAAGCCGAATTGAGCCTGAAACATGGGAAAGCGCGGGGTACAAATGTAATAAATAAATAAAGCCCACCCAACTACATCTCTCTATCCAAAAGCCCCCTTAGGTACGTACCCCTAACCTGAAGCCCCCCCCCCCCCAAGTACATGCTCCTTAGTCCAAAAACTCCCATCCAAGAACTTCCCACCAGTTCAAAGACCCTCTTTTATCCAAAGCAAGCCCCCATCCTCCAATAGGTTTACCCCCCCTACCTGCCCTTGGGTATCTAGTAGTTTGGGGGCAGGAGCAACCCAGTCATTCCTGCCCCTTCTGGTGCTGGGTTCAAAATGGCACCAGCAATCTCTACTGGTAGCATATTATCGTGAAGGGTGATGACAGGGCCGGTCAAACCCAGTAAGTGGGGTAAGCACCGCAGGGGGGCGCTTGCCTTCAAGGGCGCTGCTTCGACGCATACCACGCCACCCTTGGGGGTTTAAATCTTTTATTTACCTCCGTCCCAGCGTCCGCGTCATTTCAAAGCCCTGCCCGTCTCTAGCCTTCCCTCCCTTCGTGAGTTCGTTCCGCAGAGTCCCGCCTTCTGACGTCATTTCCTCGAGGGTGGGACTCTGCGGGAACGAATTCATGAAGAGAGGGAAGGCTAGAGACAGGCAGGGCTTTGAAATGACGCGGCTGCTGGGATGGAGGTAAATTTTAAAAAGACTTAAACCACGCAGGGTGGCAAGAAGAAAAAGGGGGATGTTGGGGGAGAAGAGGGCGGGCAGGCGGCCAAAAATGGGAGGGGGATGGGGGCGAAGGAGAATCGCTGGACAGGGGCAGGGTGGGAGAAGAGAGAAAGGAGATGGGGGGGCCCCAACTGATAGTCTGCAGGGGGCTCCAGAGACCCTAGGACCGGCCCTGGATGATGCCATGTGGGGGGGGGGGGATTGCTTCAGGACTGGTGGATATCATTCACAGGAGTTAGGGGGAAGGGACAGCTCCTCATTGTGGGCTTCTTTCTGTTCAACCATCCCTCCTGTTTCTTTAGTACTGTAAAACTGCTCTTCGCTCCACCTGTGGGTGCTGAGAAGCTGGGGATTTTTCATTAGATCATATTGGGGGCTTCACAGCAAGAGTTTTATTGTGTGTTACCTGGCTGGATGAGGTAGCTGTGGAAACAGAAGAGAAGGATGCAGAGGAGCAAGTCAAGCATGGTGAGCGGTCTCCTTTTCTGGTGCTTTTAAAATGTATTCCTAGCTGCTTAAGCATTGGAAAAGTCAAATGCTGCTTCTCCAGAGTATAAGGGTTTGCTGTCCAACCAGTCAGCATTGTAACTTCTGCCATCAATTAAGGAGAAAGTAAAATGCAAACAATGTTTTGAGGGGGGCCCAAAGAAAGGGAAAGACACATGTTTGCACTGCAAGACTACCATTTGTCATATTTCCTCTAATTCTATAAACTTGCATCTACAATTTCACACTTAGCGTGCAAAGTTAGAACATAAGAACGTAAGTGTTGCCGTAGTGGGACAGACCGAAGGTCCATAAAGCCCAGCATCCTTTTTCCAACAGTGGCCAATCCAGGTTACAAGTACCAGGCGAGATCCCAAAACAGTACAATACATTTTATGCTGTTTATCCTAGAAATAAGCAGTGGATTTTCCCCAAGCCCATCTTAATAATGGCTTATGGACTTTTCTTTTAGGAAGTTATCCAAACCCTTTTTTAAACCCCGCTAAGCTAACTGCTTTTACTACATTCTCTGGCAACGAATTCCAGATTTTAATTACATGTTGAGTGACAAAATATTTTCTCCAGTTTGTTTTAAATGTACTACTTTGTAACTTCATTTTGTGCCCCCTAGTGCTAGTATTTTTGGAAAGAGTAAACAAGTGATTCATGTCTACCTGTTCCACTCTACTCACTATTTTATAGACCTCTATCATATCTTCCCTCAGCCATCTTTTCTCCAAGCTGAAGAGCCCTAGCTGCTTTAGCCTTTCCTCATAGGGAAGTTGTCCCATCCCCTTTATCATTTTCGGCGCCCTTTTCGGTACCATTTCGAATTCCACTATATCTTTTTTGAGATGCGGTGACCAGAATTATACACAGTATTCGAGGTGCGATCGCACCATGGAGCAATACAAAGACCATGGAGCAATACAAAGGCCAAGCTATGTGTGCAAATTATAGAGCAGTGCCTGTTACATGCACAACTTATTTAATAAGTCGCTGTTAATTGTCATTAACCAATTATTAGCTATAATTGGTGTTAGTTGGTGCTAGCTGGCAATAATTAGCAGTTACACACATACCTGCCCTTAGGCGGGAGTCTGGAAACTGAGCATGCAAAATCAGTAGCATGTCACTGCAAAGGGCTGTGAATCTGGGAAGGGCATGGGCAGGTAAGGGGTGTGGCCAACACTTACACTCATACGTTATACAATACTAGCAGTTAGGTTTGAGCTTTTACACCAGCCCCTGAGCTTTTCTAAGTGTTCATGCCTAAAGTTAGGCTGTAACTGCAGACTTACGTTAGTATTACGCAACGGCAATTACACGCATAGGAGGATTCCATATATGATTCCTAAAAATCGGCACTGAAATCAGTGCCTACGCTAGTTGATATCGCAACGCCTAAAACTACACACATCCATTTATACCAACGAAAATGTGGCGTAAATCCCTATTCTATAACTACATGTACAAATTTCAGAATGCCCACGAAATGCCCATTTCCCCGCCTATAACCACGCCCCTTTTTACCTGCATGCATTAGAAGTTCAGTGCACTTTGTTTCAGAATAAGCTTAGCAAGTTGTGCGCCTAAATTTTAATTAGTACCAATTAGTGTTCATTATTGCTTGTTAAGTACTGATATCAGCGCTCATTAGCTTGTTAAGTCAATTACGTTGCATGTGTGGTTATAGAATCTGCGCTGATTTCAGCGTGGATCTCTAGATGAACTATACAGAATCTGGGGAATAATGCCAATATAGACTTCACGCTTAGCACTCATCATTCTGTTGCTTAACTTTTGGTGACCTACAGAGAATTATCCCCATTATGTACCTTCCTAAGGCACTGCTAAATTGTTTGTACTCTAATTATTAATCTGTGTGTCTTATGTTTGTTTTTTTTCCTCATTGTTTCCTATGGAGCTGAAACATACCAGTGCTTAAGAACATAGTTAAGTGAAGCTGAGCAGTGGTTAAAATGTAGGGAAGCAATCTGGACCTCTTACACTTAGATCTTTTTGATGTAATGCAGTGAGCATGCTCTATATGCATCCACAGCTCAATTTCAGCTTTTGCTAACTCAAGAAAGACAACTTTGACTCTGGGCAAGTTATTTAACTCTCCATTGCTCCAGGTACATAATAAGTACCTGTATATTATATACAAATCGCTTTGATTATAATCACAGAAAGGCAATATATCAAAACCCATCCCCATTTCCTTTTGTATCTTGTAAAGAAATAATGAGCCTTCTGCATACTGTACTGTAGCTGATAATGAATGCTGGGTCACAGGACCAAAACAGTTTATTCTGTTTTTTTTTAGTATTGCAATGGGGCCTCTGCAGCCTTTCCAAAGAATATGATTCAGTTACTTTTATTACTCCTAGGCAGTGGTGTGTGGTGTACCATGGGCGGGGCGGTGGAAGCAGTCTACCCCGGGTGTACACTGCAGGAGGGGTGCAGGATCAGCCGCGCAGCTGTCAGCTCTGCCAGTGCCCTGCTCCCTCTGCTGTTACTTCCTGTTCCTGGGTAGAGGGAGCAGGGAACCGGTGGAGCCGACAGCTGCTTGGCTGCTCCCAGCGCTCCAGCAGATAAGAAGAATGCACCCGGGAGGGGGGAGCTTGGAGGTGAAGCGCCGGGGGGGGGGGGGGGGGGGGGAATGACGATGCTGCACCCGAGAGATATGACACTGCACCCGGAGGGGAGGTGCATAGCGGCGATCCGCCCAGGGTGGCAGACGATCAAGGAACACCAGTGCTCATGGGCAACAAATACATTTTTCCTTGTAATTTTCCAGATGGCTCATGGAGGAGGGGGGGGGGTTGGGGTGTGTGAATCTACCCTTTAATGATTTTGTTTTTGATAACTGCACTTCAAATGGAATGCCATGGGTGGTCAGGTAGGATCTTAAGATCTTGCAGTAAAATTCCAGTCACCTCACTGATCTCTAGGATTTTACTGACTGATCTCTCATGAAATAAATAATCTAAGTGTTGCTCTACAAAATAGAGGTATGTACGGGGATGGGGACAACAGGAAACTCGTGGAAATCCACAACGTTAGTGACAAAACAGCCATTAATACCATGGGGATGGGAGGGGACAGATAAAAAATGAATAGGGACAGGAGGGGAGAGATTGGAAGTGTTTTGGAGATGGGAGGCTATGGGGAGCAGATTATGTCCCCGTGAACACCTCGGCTCAGAAACTTGAAACACCAACATCTCAGCTAACAATAAATAAATAAGAATTCTAAAAATATTGCAGGTGTTTTATGTTAAATTTTAACATGTTATAGGATGCATTTTAGGCTAGATTCAGTAAATGGCGCTCATAAATTAGAACTGAAAAAAATCTGCATGGCGCTATTGTATCATGGGTACTCATAGATGAACACTATTATAGAATAGCATTCTGTGCTGATTCTGGTGCCCAAATTTGGGTGAAACCAGGCGTAATTACCAGCATCCAATTTGGGTGCACATTTCCGATATTCTTTAACACTGCATGCAAATTTTAGGAATGCCCTTGACCCACCCATTCAACTCCCATGGCCACATCCCCTTTTGGGTTGTGCGCTGTGCGATTTGGGTTCACATTGTTATGGAATAGCGCATTCCCAGCCCAACCCGCACCAAGGGAGCCCAAAACAGCCGAAGCTGCCAAACAAGCTATCTGAAGAGCAGGGGAGAGTCCCACCCGTGCAAGCAAGCTTGCTCTGCCCCCTCTCCTCTTCACACGTGGCTGCTCTGCTACAATTGCTGTGCGCTGCTCTCTCCTCCTGAGTGTGCTGCTTTTCTGCTCCTTCTCCTTCCAGAGCAACGCGTGATAAGTCATCACCAGCTGATGACCTCATCACGCACCTCACCTTCCTATTGGTCAAATTTGGAACCGAGCCTCATTCTGGCTCCAAATTTGACCGATAGGTTGACAGTAGAGAGAGCTAGAAGGAAGAACCAGCAGCGGCAACACGAAAAAAACAAACCGGCTCACAAAGTCGCAACCCGCGACTGCTGGAAAGTGCCTGCGGCCAGCAACAAAAACTTGCTCAATTCTGTGGGAAAACCGCGGAGTTGGCAACCCTGCTCTACTACCAATCTTGCTTTATAAGCATGATAAGCCCCTGCTGAGTATGTGGTAAAACTGTCTTTCTGTACTTCCCTAATGAGCCATTCAGCTTCCCCTTATGCCTCAAATTCACCTAGAACATATCATAAAGTTTGTTTTACAGCAGCTCTAGCCATGGCTTATTGCTTGCTTAAGTGCCACCTTGGCAGCCCAAGATGAGAAAAGATGAAAGAAAGCAAGATACTAAGGGAAGCAATGCAAGGAGGGGATAAAGAAAAATCGACATTCAAAAATCATGAAGGCATTATAACAGTATAAATTGTAGCCGCTGGAGCCATAATAACCTGCTACAGAAGTGCATAGAAGATAGTTGGGGAAGGGGGGGGGGGGTGGTTTAAAATTAAAAAAAAAAAAAACAGGTATGTGCAGACCGAGGGCATTAACTTTGATCACCCTGGGACCCTCACCCCACCCAACACAATGAACAGAAGGAATGAAAATTCCCACTGAAGCACACGTCTTTAGAATTAATAATGGGTTGAAAGTGAAGTTTAGACGAGAAAAAAAAGAGAGAACCCTTGGAGAAATCGCTGGGTGTTTAAGAGTAAGCATGACTAATGTGAAAATTTCAGGGCTTAGCAATGAGGCAGGCTGAACTCTGTGTCTTAACATTCCAAGTACTTGTACCATGTAATTGAACATAATAGCAAAGCAATTTGGCTATTTGTTAAAAAGATATATGGAATTTGAAACACCCCTTCTTCCTTTCAGCTTTTCCTTTCTTTTATTATTCTTTTATCTCCTCTTTGTTACTATTTTTCTATCCCACGTCTTACTTGCCTTTTGATCAAAAATAGTTTTTTTTTTTTGTTAACATGGCTGTGGCTTGTGGGGTTATTTCTTTTTCAGTCTCTGCTTCCCTCCCTCCCTTCTCCCCCTCGGTTTTGTCTGCATTGTCAAGCCCTTTGCTTACCGAAATGACTGTGACACAGCGTTTCCCCAGGTACTTCATTATCCTTACCTTTCCAATCAGCTTTCCTTTCTTGTTCATACAGATGTAGAAACCAGTCTCGGCACCTTTGATGCGTACCCTGCTCCCAAATGTGTCTGTTTCCACAATTAATTTAGCTGGTGAGCAAACAGAAAGAGACACTTAATGTTACCTTCATATGGTGTACTGATTGGTTGTAGTAATTAGGACGCTTCTGCTCGGGTGATTACGCAACCAGCGTGTTAACCAGAGAATTGTTTACAATAAGAAAACTTCCATTTTCTGCTTTTGCTCCCAGCTGGCAGAGGCAGAGGGGCATGACTGACTAAGGGTCTACTGGTAACTGCTATCTTATTCTGTTCTGTGGACTGCGGATTAAATAGGTTGCAGTGCTAACCACTTTTATACAAAGGCTGAAACTGTACAGGAGCTGATCTGAGCCCTTTATCCATTCACATATGGGATGGATTGAAACCTTATGGACTAGAATAGCTTCATTCAGCCATGTGGTCAATTTGAGTTTCTCCAGCATGCAAAACCTTTTTCTGTGCTCGATCATCGGGGCCAGTGGGTGCTGCACCCTCAATACCAAGCAAGCTCCTTCTTTGTGTCCAGGGAAGAGCACTTTTGTATTGTTTTGGCACCCACCAATCATTTTATCATGTTGGCGCTTATGTTTTCCACCGCTGCTGAGCTATTGTATTATACTATCACAATCGAGGCAGAGGAGCCCAGGAAATCAGTCACAGAGAAAAATAAGATGCATTTTTAATGATTTGATCTGCTTTCTATTCATTCAAACAAACAAACATTGGGCCCCCTTTTACCAAGCTGTGGCAAAAGGGGGCCTGCGCTGGCATGGGCGTGTGTTTTTAACGTGCGCTGAGGCACCCCCTTCACTACAGTGGGTAAAAGGTAGGTCTTTCCTTTTTTGAAGAAATGGCCATGCAGCAAGTGAAACGCTTGCCACGTGGCCATTTCGGGGGGAAGCCCTTACCTCCACCCACTGAGGTGGCAGTAGGGGCTCCCATGCTAACCTGGCAGTAACTAGGCAGCATGCAGCACTGCCTGATTACTGCCGGGTACACACGGCATGCTAGGGGTAACTATCGCTAGGCTGCTGCAGTAGCCCGGCAGAACTTCCTTTTTAGCGAGCGGTAAGCCCACGTTGGGCTTACCACCACTTTGTAAAAGGGGCCCTCTGAGAGTAAATGTGAACTTTAGCTTTTCTTTTGGTTTGGGGGGTTTAGGTTTTGTCAGGGCTATGTTGTTTTTGGAAGTTATAGTTCTATAACTACATGGGGGGGGGGGGGGGGGGGGTTGTCTCCATTATCATTCTCCTTTAATACCATTCTTGATATGCCTTATTAAATGTGGGCTGTATTGTTTTTTTTAAGAACTACTTTTTGTGGGGTAATTATTCAAAAGGATTTAATTGTATAGGACGACTCCTACCAGGTTAAATCCTGCTGACTGATCCCAGAGCACATGTTCAGTGGCACTTTACCAGCTGGTTGACCATCGAATATGTGCTTTGAGTGCCGTGGCACTGTCTGGTTAATGCCAGGGCAGCCTGGGTGAGAAACTGGGCAGAGCCTGGACTTACCTGATTAACGATGATACTCAGAAAGACAGCAGAAAGACTGTTCTAATTGTATCTGCTTGGAGAAAAAACCAGCTCACTGTTTGTTGGCTTTACTTCATATGCTGCTCCAGTGAGTAATCATTTTGATATATTTTCTACTTTGGCACATTAAAGGGACTTTTTATGTAGCTTGGCTGCTATGTGAGATTTTTTATATCTATCTAATTATTTGCATTTTTGTATATTTTTAGTATCAACCAGACAGGGAAATCATTGAATTGCTCCTGCTGGGTATGTAATGCTGGTCTTCCTGTATAACATTTGAGTTGTTGTTGTGAGTTGTTGTTGTATGTTTTATTCCTTTAAAGCTCATCATGTTGCAGGTGGTCTCTGTTGTATGATATTATCTGATGGTCTCTTATGTATTTATCTATTTTACAGTTTGTGTTAAGCCCCGTATGCAAACCTTCAGAGGACGAAACGCGGGCATGTTGGGTGGTTAAAGGAAAATTGTATGCTGTTTTTACTTATCTGCGTAGAATAAAATATTGTTACTTCACCACGAGGATCTGCTCTTCTGTTTTGTTAATTTTATCTGGCCTGTTATCTATTTTGAGGAAATCCATGTTTCAATACTCTAAATACCATGGGTATCTAGTTTTAGAACACTTGCTCAGGCGATCTTGATCCCTCTCCTTGATTATTGTAATTCACTATACTATAATATCAGTAAACAGCAGCTGAACTGTTTACAGCTATTGCAGAATTTGGCTGCTCGCTTAATATACGGTTTGGGGAAATATAGTGAAGCTAGCCCTTTATTGCAGGAATTACACTGGTTAAGAATGGAGCCACGCATTAAATTCAAAATCACATATTTAGTTCACAGAGTGTTTATGGGAAACCTCGACAATGGTGTGTCAACTGTTACCACCTCTGGATACCAGAGGACAGTTGAGGAGTTCCAAAAACCTTATATTAGATATACCAATAGTAAAGAACATGAAGCTGAAATTAACATGGGAACGTTCCGTCTCTTTTCCAAGGTCCCAAGATCTGGAATTCAATCCCAGTTTCTCTACGGACTATAGCAAATTATATCTCTTTTCATAAAGCTTTAAAAACACATTTATTCTGATTTATTGTAAACCTTTTGTTGCTTTTTGATATTTTAATTCATTTCCAAATATGATATCTTCTTGACTGTAAACCACTTTGAAGTTATGGTTATAACGGTAATAGAAGTATCTATATAGAATAAATTTTAAACTTTTAAAGTGCACCCTAAAAATTATTGGTAACCAGTGGAATTTTTGTGAACACTGGTAAAATGTGGCTGCATGGTTCAAGCCCCAAAGGAGTCTCACAGCCGTGTTTTAAATAAACTGACTGCTAGGCAGTTGAACATATAATGAATTACAGTAGTCTATTCTCTATATAATCACAGCCTGTATTGCTGAGTCAAAGGTCTTTCAATTCCAAATAGAGCTGCAGCCCACAAATCGTAAGCAAATAAAACAAGGAAGGTCGTACAACAATCTCAATATGTGTCTTCATACTGAGTTCACTATCAAAAGTAACCTCTACTATTTTCGATTCGGATTTGAACTAAAAATCAACACCCCCTAACTGTAAAACAGGAACAAAAATATACTTCACTGGGTTCTTAATCCACAGCACCTCTTCTTTTGGGGAATTTAAGTCCAACCAGCATGCTCCTAACCATTCACTCACACTATTCAAGCAATGCTAAAGATGAGTTAAATTTTTATCCCATACTTCTCCTAAACTGCACTGTCCAGGTTGTTGTTTGTATAAAACAAAGTTACTTTACCTGTAGCAGATGTTCTCTAAGGACAGCAGGCCAAGTATTCTCACAGCTGGGTGATGTCATCCACGAGTGTGGTACGGACGCTGACTATTGAGACTAAGAACTTTCTAGTAAGAGTCCTGCTATGCATGCACTGGTGCCTTCCTGCCTGCCGTGTGAGCGCAGGACCCTCAGTCATATACAATAGCTAAAGAATTCAACTCCAAGGGGAGGTGGGAGGGTATGTGAGAATATTTGGCCTGCGTCCTCAGAAAACATCTGCTACAGGTGAGTAATTGCTGTTCTCTGAGGACAAGCAGGCCTAGGTATTCAAAAACAACAATGATCAGAGAATAGGGACTCAAAACGTTGCGGCCTGGAAGTCACTAACCTGAAATACTAGCTATGAAATTGCAGCCTGGACCTAAACAAAACTGGACCTAGGGAGGAGGAGTTGGATTGAACCAGCTATCATGTGGGTACCCTGCTCAAGGCAGTAATGAAATGTGAATGTGTGTACTGATGATCACATTGCAGCTTTGCAAATCTCCTCTACGGAGGCTGACCTCAAGTGAACTACTGACTAGTCATGGCTCTGATATTATGAGCTTTGACGTGACCCTCAAGAGTCAGCCTAGCCTGTGCATAAGTAAAGGAGATGCAATCTGCTAGCCAATTGGACTTGTGTGTTTGCAGATTACTACTCCCAACCTGTTTGGGTCAAAAGAAACAAAAAGCTGGATGGATTATCTATGGGCTTCTTCTCCAGATAGAAGGCTGAGGTTTGCTTGCAGTCTAAGGTATGCAGTACACTCTCGCCAGGATGGCCATGTGGTTTTGAGAAAATGATGGCAGGACGATTGATTAAGACGGAACTTCGACACTACCTTAGGAAGGAACTTAGGGTGCGGGCAGAGAACTAATCTATTGTGGTGAAACTTAGTGTAAGGTAGATCAGCTATTAGGGCCTGAAGCTCACTGACTCTGTGAGCTGAAGTGACGCCACCAAAAACACAACTTTCCAGGTCAAATATTTCAGATGACAGGAATCAAGTGGCTCAAAGAACTTTCATCAGCTGAGTGAGGACAAAGATGGGATCCTATGACACAGTTAGAGGTCTGACAGGGGACTTTGTCAGGAACAAACCTCTCATAAAGCGAACTAGAGGCTGTACAGAGATGGGCTTACCTTCCACACCGTAATGATAAGCACTGATTGCACTTAGATGAACCCTTACAGAGACAAGCAGCCACAAGAGGCTATGCATCCCCAAACCCATGGAGGAGGGTCTGGACACTATATCAAAAGCATCGTATGTGCCCTTGGCCAGATACTTCCAACACTCCAGCTGCTTACTGGCCAACTGGCTAAGCTCTGTGGCCTGCTCCTGTGAAAGAAATCCGCAAGACTTAGTGTACTGTGGACCAAGGACTTCAAGTAAAGACTCGCTTAGAGCTGGTAGGACTGGATGAGGGAATAAGTATCAAGGTCTGAAAAGCTTCCTCCCAAACAAGTCCAGTGTCTGAGCCTCTCTACCTGGGGGCACTGAGGCATCAGTCCTAGCTCCTTTGAGGGCGGATTCAACACCCAGAGAGTGGTGAGGCAGCTGAGGCCTTATCAAATCTGGGAGTCTTCTGCACATGATACCGTGTATCCACCTTCTTAGATGCGACCTGCACTGAGAGGGGAGATTCCCCATTTCTTCATCAATGCATCTTTAAGGATAGGGTGCAATGGTACCATGACCCCTTCTTTTGAGGAGACTCGTAGTCTAGGACAGTTAACATTTATGCCCTAGGGCTATTCCTGTCCATCAACAAACCAGTGAAAGAGAGACCCTCTGGTGAAGATTTATGTCTCTCTTGAGTTGGGAAGGGACCAGAGGGTATCCTCCTCTGAGAAGTAGTGTGGGATTCCTCCTTTGAGTCCCTTGAACAGTCCCACTCAGACACTTCACCATACTCAAACTTGTCTGAATGAGTCTGTGCCTGCCTCCATGCTCTGAAGAGTGCCAAGGTACAGCCCTATCCTCCAACTCTATGGAAGCTTCCTCCCCCCCAGTGTCCAGAGTGGTACTGTATTGATCGATGTAGATAATGACATCCTTCAAGGGCGGGCATCGAGGATCTCAGCACAGGCATGGAAGAATCTGGGGCTGATCCACACCTAGCGCAAGCTTCCTTGATGCCTGAGCAGTTTCAGCTGCATCATCTGCACCAGCTCCTCCCTGAGCATGGCTCAGAACTCTCATCGAAGGAAGGCAGGCATCGGTAAAGGTGGGGGGGAGCCAGGAGAGATGCAGTCCAAGAAGACATTGGTGCTGAACCGGGTAGCGGGGACCTGACTTCCAGGAGTCTTGTGCTCTGGCACCGTCTTCCAAAGAGGGGAGCACTCCTCCTGGTGTCGGCGGCTTCTTGGTACCGGTGAAGCTGTTGCCCTGGTGCTTCTGGACCATGTGTCAATGAGGATGATGCTTGTGCTTCTTGGGCTTCCCAAATTGCTCAGGCATTGTGGTCCTTCGGTGTTGAGGATGATATCGAACCCTTATGAGCCCTCGGTCTAGGGTCCGATGCTGACGAGTCCTGGGGTCTGCTCTGTCAAGACAGGTGGAGACCTTCTCAATGCTGGTGCACTACCTGTGGATGTTGACGTCTTGGCAGCCATTGAGGTTGATGCTTCCAGTACCGATGATGATGTATCGGCCTTCAAGGAGCCAAAAGGTTTCTCCTGTTGGACATGCCGTGCTCTCTGTGTCCTCAACTACATTTTTAAACAGAGAGAACAACAGTTAAGCTCATGGTCAGGTCCAAGGCACCCAATGCACCAAGAGTGCAGGCCCATCACAGAAATCACCCGAGTACATTGGGTATAGCTCTGAAGCCACTGGGGGTCTTCTGGTACATTGAGAAAAGAATCACAGCCAAATTAAACGCCTCAATTGTGAACTGAAAAGGGGTAGCAGTCAAATTGAAGTTGGTGCTCCGGTCTAAATGGGCCCTAGCAGCTCGCAAAAAATAAAGGAACTTTAAGAGCTGAAAAAAACTAGTGAAAATAAAGGTAAATTAAATATGAAAAAGAAGAATAAAAAATACTAGTTGTGAAAAGGATAACTACCCACACGGGAAAGCACTGTAAACGAAAGAGATACATTCACTGAGAGAGAACACAAAATGTCTCCTCTCTGCTCCACGGACAAAACAAGACTGAGGGACACGTGCTCGCCCAGCGGGCGGGAAGGCACCAGTACATGCCCGGTGGAATACTACTAGAAAGTTCTTCATATTGCTAGTCAGCATCCGCAACCAGGCTCCATCGGATGACACCACCAGCTGTGAGAATATGAAGGCCTGTTTGTCCTCAGGTAATTATGAAAACGTAGATTCTGACACAAGGATCAAAGATAAATGTTAAAACATTTTGGGGACAGCAGGGTTCCTGTTAGGAGCCTATTCTATAAAGAAATGCAGGAACCTACTTCCTTTATAGAATACTAGCCTAATTGGGTATATACTACGGCAGTTGAATGATTAAAAAGTTTAATTGTGATCACTCACAATTAAAATAATAATATTGAGTTAACTGTAGTACTTTCAGTGTCACCTTTCCATTTTTTTTTCACTTTTCCTGACTTCCCATTTGCTCTGCTCCCTATTGTTTTTAATGTTTTGATTCATTCTGTAGGGAAATATCTAGATCAAATGTAAGCGGGATACTTACATTTATGCAGAGATATAACAATCATCTGGACAATATTTAAAACTATTTAATCGGCCAGGAATGGCTCCTGGCCAGTTAAATAGTGTTTTAGCACCTAACTGCGGATATTCTGCGGGAGATAACCAGTTATATCTGCTGAATATTCATGGTTAGTGGCTAGCCACTATATCATGTGACATAACCGGCTAGGCTGGATATTCAGCGCCAAACTGGCTATGTTCAGTCGTTAAAATAGGCCGTGTAAATAGCAGGCCTACCTTTAACCGCTAACCAGTTAGCGCTGAATATCTGCTTAACCAGTTAAATCGCCACGGTCAGAAGTGAAACCGGATATTCAATGTCGGTTGCCAGATATGTGGCAACCATTTGGCAAAAGGGCCCCCAAAAGAGGCCTTACCACAGGGATCCCTGATAATTTTGTTATTGATATGCGCTTCCCATGGGGGGGGCGGGTCAGAGGCAGAGAAATAGGCGTCTTCTGCACTTATCAGTTAGCGCAGCTATTTCGACATGTGCTAACTGTTTACTACGCAAGCCCTTACCCCCTACAAAATAGGCGGCAGTAGGATCTCACACACTAATGGGAAAATTAACATGTGGCCATTAATTAAAAAAAAAAATATTAGAAAAAAGTGACCATTTTACCCATGTGGAAAAAATGGCCTTAATGTGCAGGATTGACCCGTGTAAGAATGCATTAAGGCCACTTTTTATTGCAGTTTGCTACAAGAGTCCCCATGTAAATTAAGCCAGTATTTGGGACCCGCTGAGCAAAAAGGTACGAAAAGCAGGCACGCGGCCATAATCCTGCAAAATTTCAACCCTACAAATCACACACCCCACTCTAGGTACCTGCATGAGAAACATGAAAAACATCAAAGTTGTGAGTAAAAATTGCATAGTCCCATTGTACTGACCCTACAGTACATAGAACTTTATAAAAAGGAAAGTTGCCCCTCCAAACTTTTACAACTTTTATCTCTGATATTTGTAACCCACGTTTGGTACCTTTTTCGCTCCACTGCTCACATTTACAGAACTGCACTTAGGTGGAATTTTGGCAGTTATGTGCATTATATGCACATGAAGACCATTATTCTAAACATTTACGCACATAATCAGGATGTAATTTTAGCACCTATGTTATAGAATTACCTCCACAGTGCACAAAATACAGAAATTTGTGGAAAGAACAAAGATCACAAGCGTTTTGTGTAAAACACATTCTAACCAAACCATTTTGGCTGTGCACATTCCTAGAAATTTCCGATCCCTGCACTGCACCCTTTGCACTCTGCCAGGAAGAAAAGAGTGAAACCTTCCAGTATTTTGCCCTTGCTGCTGAGGGCCTGCAGTCGTTCCAGCATGGTCCACAGCGGCAAGGGTTGCTGAAAGATCTAAAAAGATCGCTGCTACATCTCAGATACTAGAACTGTTTCTGTTCTGTAAAATTTCTGGAAACTTACTTGATTAGAATCCAAAGAAAATCATAGTTTTCTACTAAGTTGGGTCAATTGTTATGCCATGGCATGTCCCAAAGCTTTCCCAGATAGGCTAAGTTTGAGACTGAGTAATAATTTTTCACTAATCCTATTGTTAATAGAGGCTTCTTTAACAAGGGGCAAACAGTACCATCCTTTGATAAATTTGAAAACACCTCCTCCCTCAGAGCCCCTTTTTCTTAAGCTGCGGTAAAAGGGGGCCTACGCTGGCATCAGTGCGTGTTTTTGACTTGCGCCTGAGGCCCCCTTTTACCACAGCAGGTAAAAAGGCTGCCTTTTTTTTTAAAGAAATGGCCATGAGGTAAGTGAACTACTTGCCACATGGCCATTTTTGGGGGGGGGGAGCACTTACCCGCCACCTATCGAGGTGTGGGTAAGGGCTTCTGTGCTAACCGGGGCAACCTGGAAATGCCCAATTACCGCCGATTAAACAGCAGTGCTACAAAAATATTTTTATAGTGCCAGAAATGGTGTGCACTGGGGGTGGGAACTACCACTGGGTTGCTGCAGTAGCCTGGCGGTAGTTGCGGATTAGCGAGTGGTTAGCCTGCATTGGGCTTACCGCAGTTTAGTAAAAGATCCCCTCAGTGAACTAACTTTTCAAAAAAAATCAAGGCAATTTTGCCTGTACCAAGATGCTTATCCGCATCTCTGATGAAAATTCCTCGAGCTCCTCAAATGACTGAATTGTATTCTCAGACTCTATCCGCCCGATATTCAGCACTATTTAGCCAGCTAGGAACAGCTCTTGGCTGGTTAAATAGCGCTTAAACTGGCTATCCACTAATATTCATGCCTTAATTTTCATACAGAAATCAACACTGGGCCTTCAAGACTAGGACAACAGGAGTACTTTATTAGCAGATGACCCGGCACGGGCCGTGTTTCGGCATCAAATGATGCCTGCCTCAGGGGTCAGAGTAGTGATTCTGCAATGTATAAATAATGTAGGTCAAATGCCTCAACACATTCAAGTGTTGTTGCTCAAGATATTCGCTGTAGCGCGAAAAAAGCGGGCTCTGTGGAGGAAGCTTTTGCTAGAGCCCGCTTTTTTTGCGTTACAGCAAATATCTTGAGCAACAACACTTGAATGTGTTGAGGCATTTGACCTACATTATTTATACATTGCAGAATCACTACTCTGACCCCTGAGGCAGGCATCATTTGATGCCGAAACACGGCCCGTGTCGGGTCATCTGCTAATAAAGTACTCCTGTTGTCCTAGTCTTGAAGGGCCAGTGTTGCTTTGTCTGTATACTTTGGTTGTATGCTGTTCTACCCTCTCTATTTGTACCATACAGAAATCAAAGCATATTCTACAACAATGCGCATAACTTAATTGGTTAACTGGCTAATCAGCACTTTTTAATTTCATGTTAATAATGCCAATTAGTACTGATAATTGCTTAATTATCATGTATGTGCACAACTCGCTAAGTGTATTCTGTAACATAGTGCGCGTAAATTCCAAGTCACATAGTTGAAAAGGGGGCATGGTTATGGCTGTGGAATGGCCAGGTCTTGGACATTTTTAAAATCTATGTGCATTATTGTAGAATACACCTGCTCTGTGCCTAATTTAGGCATCAGGATTTACACCAAGTAAAACATAGCCTAAATGGACGCAAACAAATTTGGTCATGTAGAGAGGTGTTTGGCTTATTCTATACACTGTGTGGAAATTTAAGCTTATTCTATAAAATGTAGGTGTACTTTAGAAAATATGCCTAGGCGTATTTTTTTTTACCACACAGATTTTTCAGGCGCCATATATAGAATCTAGCCCATAGTGGCTAACCAGCTATATTGCGTGATGTAGCCAGATGGCCATGAATATTCAGCGGATTGCCAACTAAGTTTGGTGGCCAAATCGGGCTGTCTTCGGCCATTTTAAACTTAACCATCCAGTTCTGAATATTACATAAGCTGGTTACGTTTAAGCCGGCCATAAAAGCTCCTGGATATTCAATGCCAGTCACCAGAAACAGCCCGCCGTTGGATTTCTGGGTTTAGAGCCACATCGGCATTGTATGTACCAGACAAAGGTCCTTTCTCATGTTACAGCTTTATCTCAATACAGGGGGCAAATGTCTCACAATTTATTATCACTTCCTCTGAAGGGGCAGTTTCTTCCAGATCCTTTTTCACCCCTTCAGTAAATCCCATAGTACTTTAAACAAAGCCGTTGTTGGTTTCTTACACAAGCTATTTGGATAGCAAGAATATCTTTCTTAGCTGTATATACCTATGCATTATAAGGCAGATTTAGATAGCATGTGGAGAGGGGAAAATCACATGACCAAGTCAAGATTTGGAGAATTCTCAAATTATTTTACAAGCGGCTGTGCCAAATGTAGATCCTCTTGTAAACTAGGTGCAGGATCGCAAGTGTAAGTCTCTCCATGTATAGAGGGAGCAGTGATTAAGGAAGATGAACATGGGGAAAACAAACACATAAGATTAACCATACTGGTCAGACAATGGCCCATCTAGCCCAATATCCTGCTTCCAACAGTGGCCAATCTAGGTCAAAAGTACCTGGCAGAAACTCAATTAGTAGCAACATTCCATGCTACCAATCCCGGGGCAAGCAGTGACTTCCCCCGTGTCCATCTCAATAACTGACTATGGATTTTTCCTCCGGGAACTTGTCCAGACCTTTTTTAAACCCAGATGTGTTAACCGCCATTACCACATTCTACAGCAACGAGTTACAGAGCATAACTATTCTTTTAGTGCAAAAATATTTCCTCCTATATGTTTAAAAACTATTTCCATGTAACTTCATTGAGTATCCCCTGGTCTTTGTACTTTTTGAAAGAGTGAAAAATTGATTCACTTTCACCCATTCTACTCCACTCAGGATTTTATAAACCTCAATCATATCCCCCCCTCGGCCGTTTGTTTTCCAAGCTGAAGAGCCCTAACCTCTTTAGCCTTCCTCATAGGGAGGAGTTCCATCCCCTTTATCATTTTGGTCACTCTTCTTTGAACCTTTTCTAATTTCCGCTATATCTTTTTTGAGGTGCGGTGACCAGAACTGAATGCAATACACAAGGTGATGGAGCAATACAGAGGCACACAGAACCTTCCCTCCCCCTCCCCCCACCCACATATAGATGGGATCAGCTTTCTAAAATAGCTGCTTCAACCATAGAGGGCCCCAATTCCAGAGAAGATGGTCCCCCTGGCCCTCCAAGACATCCAGTTCCCTCCATAGGCAACCTCCCATCAAGCAAGTTTCTTTATGAGACTCCCCTCCCCCCCAGGGTGATCACGAGAGGGGATGCACATTGAGGAGGAGCAGACATCTACATTTAGAGCTGCCCCTTATAGCAGACACTTACACATACATTGGGACAGCTGTAAATGCCTATCTTTTGCCTAACAGACTTGGATTTCTTTTGTGAAATGGAGAATTCACGTCTGTATTGTAGGCCCACCCAAGACCCTCCCTCTTCTTGCCCTACCCATGCCCTCTTGACATCTAAATGTAGTAGGAAATAAGAGGAAATATTTTTCCATTCAATGAATAGTTAAGCTCTGGAATTCAGTGCCAGAGGATGTGGTAACAGTGGTTAGCATATCAGGGTTTAAACAAGGTTTGGACAGGTTCATGGAGGAAAAGTCCATAGTCTTCTATAGAGATAGACATGGGAAGCCACTGCCTGCCCTGGGATTGTGTCACGATTCAGGAAAGATGAGGCCTTGGGCTGCAGTTGGGTTAATGCTACTCGGTCAACCCGAAGATTAGCTGGGCCCCGGCTGCCAGCAGGCAAGTCACCTGGGCTAGGCACAGGACAGATAGGACCAGGCACTAGGCTCTGTAGGACTGAAGACAAGGCACAGCTGGTACTAAAGGCATGGCTGGTGATAAGGCTAGGCAAGCAGGTTGTAGGCAAGGCGGGCAAGGCAGGCTGTAGCTAAGGCAGGCAAGGCTAGCTGGAGGTAAGGCAAGGCAGGCAAGGCAAGGCAAGGCTGGAGACAAGTCAGGCGAGGTAAGACAAGGCAAGCTGAACTGGAGTCAGGCAGGGCGAGCTGGGGATAAGAACCGGTAGGGCCAACTGCATGAGGGATAAGCTGGGCTGAAGACAAACAAGGCAAAGCTGCAATTCAAGAGCAACTCGTTGCAAAGGAAAAGACAGAGTGCCTGGAGCTACCTGAAATACTCTCTAACCCAGAAGTGGAGGCCTTGGTGTCTGTCCTGCGTTTGGGAGCACACTCCTGCCACAACGCCGGCACCAGTCAGCACTAGAAGTGCTGCAGGAGAGTGGGCCACAGCTCAGAGGAGCACCGTGGAGTCAAAGGTGCATCGGGGTGGGGGACACGCCAGAGGTCGCGACTGATTGGTAGCATGGAATGTTGCTACTTTTTGGATTTCCGCCAGGTACTTGTGGTCTGGCAGGATACTGGGCTAGATGGATCATTGATCTGACCCAGTATGGCTATTCTTATGTTCTTATGTAGTAAGACTCCCAGTGAGTAAACGGTCTCTTGTGAAATGCCATTTATACATATTGGTCTCTCAATCTCTGCAAATGTAAATGCTCCCATCTACTCTTAGGGATCCTTCTAAAATATATCCTAAAAAGGTTTCTATACACCATCCTATCTGCTTCCCCATATGATTTCCTCCATTTTTTCTCCATGCACTCCCCCACAAACACTTCATAATCTGTAAGGTTTCATTATACCAGTGGATGACTTAACCATTTGACACAGTCTCTCCTGCATCACGGCTAAATGGTTGGTGATGGCCCATACGTCTCATTTCACATCTTTATTAGATACCAGACCCTCAGGCCCCTGTAGCAAATCAGTTTGCAGACTGTGCACAAACATCTCTGCTGTAAGAGACGACTAAAAGACAAAGCCTTCGTCCCAATTTCTTGAATCATCTAATACACTGAAGGATCAAGAAAGTCAAATAACGATCAGATCATCCCGTTGAAGTAACCTTGGCAATTTACTCACAAGCTTGTTATCACAGCAGCTAAAATAAAATCTAGATCCAATGAATGAATCCCTCACTCCCAACCATCACTCCCCACAAGCACTAAGCCCTGTATTATCTGAACAAATCCTTACAAATCCATAATCTTACCAAAATGCATTGCTAAGCTCCATGATCCAGTGTATATTTAAAACCCCTTTATACTTATTTTGGGGGGGAGATTCAGTTCATGTCTCTTCTTTTGATTTTTTTTTTTTAAGTTGACACAAATTTAGCTCATAACACACGTAGGAAAACTTGGACGTAGGGTGCAAGTAATATAAACAGTATTAATGTCAAAATAAGCAACTTATCCTAGTCCAAGCAAAGCCCCCATCATGGAGAGAAAGAAAACTATCCTATATAATAAACTCACCCTCAACGTTCTGAGGACACTGATGTCAGTGTCACTTCCTTCGGGCACTTCCTTCGGGTTCGAAGGGTTTGTGGTGGTGAAGCCACCGAAATCACTGTCTCTGGGCCCCGCCCTCACATCAAACGTGATGACGTCGAGGGCGGAGCAATGGCGTCAGAGCAAGGGCGGAGCAATGGCATCAGTGGCTTCACGACTCTGGCGTCACAGAGCGAGGGCGGAGCAATGGCGTCAGTGGCTTCACGACTCAGGAGATGAAGGTGGCATGTGTTGACGAGGTGCGGAGCAATGGCGGTCAGTGGCTTCACAACGCCGAAGGGGTGGGTAGGGAGGGGGGTTCGGGAGGAAAACCTTACTAGCGCCCGTTTTATTTGCTCCAGAAACGGGCATGTTTTACTAGTTAATACATAAGAAAAAAGGCTAATAAGAAAGTACACCTGCTATACCACTATCCCTCCAAATTCTAGAAAGGGAAAAGGAATGGGGTTGAGATTTGGGAGCTCATTTTTGAAATAGAAAAATGTCCAAAAAATTGGCACAAACGATAGAAGCAAGCAAGCAAGCAAGCAAGATTGTTCCTAACCTACATCGCCTACTAGTGTTGTTCAAGAGCCTACTCCTCCTACTCCCCCTTTCCTCAGACACAAACGATAAAAGGACATTTTTTTTTTGTCCAGAACGTCCAAATTACTATTTTTGAAAATATTTTTAAGATGTTTGTCTACGCAGTTCATCTGCTATATGTCCAAATCACAAGGAGGTGTGTTGGGGGCATGTTAGGGTAGGATTTGGGTGCTCTCAAAACTTGGGCATTTTTCTGTCATAACGGAGCAAAGCAAAAACGTCCAGGCCAAAAGTTAGACATTTTGGTATAGGCCTGTTTCAATCACAACTAAGTCACAAAAAGATGCCATAAATGATCAAATGACCACTGGAAAGATTAAGGCATAACCCCCCTTATTACCCCAGTGGTCACTGATGCCTTCCCACCCACAAAGTAATACATACCAGCCTCTATGACAGCTTCAGATGTTATGGCCAGTCCTAGTAGAGCAGCAAACAGGTCCCTGGAGTAGCCTAGCGGTCGGTGCAGTGTACTGTAGAGAAAGGGACCCAGGCCCGTATCCCACTCTAACTGTTACACTTGTGATGTAATGTGTGAGCCCTCCAAAACCTACTGTACCCACATACTGGTGGCACCTACAGACATGAGGGCTACTGTAGTGGTGTGCAGTTGGGTACAGAATGTTTTTGGTGGATTTTGTAGGGCTCCCCATACAATATAAGGGGGGTAAGGGTGAGATGTGTACCTGGGACCTTTTATGTGAAGTCCACTGCAGTCCTCCCCCTAGGGTGCCCCACTACTCTGCTGGGATGTCTGTGTGGCCAGTCTACTGAGAATGCTGCCCCCCCCCCCCCCCCCCCCCCAATTCATCCCAATGGCTTGTTTTTGTGCGTTTTTCCCTTGGACATTTTTTTTTAAGTGGTCACAAAAGTAAAATGCACCAAGCACAAAATGGCTAGAAAATGGCTAGGAAACGGCCCCCTCCCACCTTGCCGTTTGGCTACGCCCCTGTTCTATAAAAGCCATTCTGCGCAGAATACTGGCTTAGCATGGATCTTCCTGGTGCTTATCGTTGGGTGCCGTTTACTGACTCTACCCTATAGAACCTGCATCGCCTCTATGCCTCCTCTGTAGTAGCTCATGACAAGTTATATTCAGGTACGCTAGGTATTTCCCTGTCCTCAAGAGCTTATGGGTCAATATTCAGAAGCACTTATCCAGATAGGAGTACAGAGTACTCAGATAAATGCCAACGGCCAGGACTATCCAGAGATTTTCAGCGGTAATGGAAATCGTTACTGACTACCCTGGCACTATCTGGATAGTTGTCTGGTTAGCAATGATATTCAGACTATTACCTTGAATAACTATCTGGATAAAGGTAGAGCAGAAAGATTGTTGTCCTAACTGAGGCCCTTTTACTAAAGGGCATTAAGCCTTTAACTCGCAGTTAGCACACACAAGCAGGCTACTGCACGACCTGTTAAAGCATTTTGCGGTAATTGGTCTGTTTGTGCACACTAACCAGTGTGTTATGTATTTTTTAGAAATATTTTTTGGAGGGGCATTTCATGGGCGGAGAGTGCACGTTCCTGCATAATCCAGCTAGTGCGTTCTGATTGGCATATGCTAACTGGATAATACAGAGTTAACGCGGGTGCACCTGGTAAGTGCTCCTGTGTTAACTGTATGCAGGTGCCATGCACTAATGACATTAGCGCATGATCTGCATTACACTATTTTTTAAAAAGCTCCCCATAAGTGCTGCGTTAAATCTGGGCTTAGCACATGGGAAAGTCCCATGTTCCACCCAGATTTCACCAGGCTTTAGTGAAAAGGTTCCTTTATCTGGTGAGCTATCCAAACAGTGGTTTGAATATCATTACTATCCAAATAGTATTGCCATTCACTGCCCAGCCACAATCCAGGTACCAGTATAAGATACCTGAATTTGTTTCACCACCGCTTAAAAAAAAAAGCACCAATGGCAGTGGCCGAATACCTACCTGTTATAATCTAAGGGGCCCTTTTACTAAACTGCTTATTAGATGCTAATGCGGGCCTAATGCAGCTTAATTTATTTGAAAATCTATTTATTGGTGCCAAGATTAAACAATAAATCTAATATGTGGACTTCATAAAGTTTTAACATAAATGCAAAAGGCGGAGGCTATATGGCTTCATCTAATCATTTCAATAGTTGCCCAGTGCCATAAGATTTTCAAACATTCATAATGTACTATCTTCCCTTCTATCCATTAACTGTTGAATTTCCTTCGATTTTACTAGTTGATTCAAGTTTCCATTCAACTCATCAATTAACATAACTAAAGGACCTCAGTAGCACAATGTATGCTATAGCAGCGCTTCGTTTGTCAGAAGACTCCCAAATTTCATGCTGGCGTGCTTAAGATTGACTTGACCCTGACGCAGCTTATGCGAAACATGTTGGTCACATTGAATAATGGGTTTTATTGTTAACATCAAACTGCTATCAACTAGTAAAATCGAAGGAAATTCAACAGATTATTAGATGAAGATTAAACAACATACAGAAACAACATTATATCTGAAACAACAACAACAACAATAAAACGATCATAACAGATATGACATGTATACACTGAACAGAAAGCACCACTACATTTATAGATTACTCCCCATCCCCTAGAAAAAAGAACCCTCCCACCCCTCTTCTCCCCTCCCTACAAAAACCCCTATCCAGGTCCCTACATGCGGCCAACCCAAACAAAACATAGGTGGAAGCCTGTACTCTTATGACCTCCAACCCACTAATAGACAAGGCCAGGGCTGCCGAGAGGGGGGGACAGGGGGGACAAAAGTCCCCGGGCCTCCGGGGGGGGGGGGCCCGGCGCCGCTGCAGTCCAGCCCGCCCTCCGTAGCTCCCGGAACTAACCTGAAGTGCCTTCACGTTCGCATCGCAGCAAGCAGCAGCAGCAGGGCAGGCCACTCCTTCCTTCCGTGTCCCGCCCTCGCCTGATGTAACGTCCGCGAGGGCGGGGCACAAAAGGAAGGAGAGGTCTGCCCTGCTGATGCTGCTGCTGCGATGCGAACGTGAAGACGCTTCAGGTTAGTTCAGAGGGCCTGGCAGCGGGTGGATGGGGGCCCAGCGACTTCGGGTGGGCAGGGGCGCGACACGACCTCGGGTGGAGGGGGGCCCGGTGACTTCGGGTGGGGGGGCGGGGCGTGACGCGACCTCGGGTGGGGGGGCCCGGGTGGTCTTGTCCCGGGCCCGGCCCCGGCTCTCGGCGGCCCTGGACAGGGCCAGTCTTAGCAACTGCGGGGGCCCTGTGTATACCAGTTCGGTGGGGCCCTCCGTCCTGCCTGTAAAAATTGACACATGTATGTACATTTGATGATTATTTCACAAACCCTATCTGATGTAATGACAAACTAAAATTAAATTAAAGTTTTGAAGTCACCTCAATAAGGCCAACACACAATCTCTCCATTGCAAAACACTAAGCGCAAACTCGTGCAGAAACACACTCAGAACCTTACTATACCATAACAGCACTAACTCTCAGGACGTAAATAGAAACAATGTTAGCTGTGAAAAAGCAGCACTGTAAATCTCTCTATATAAAACGCACCTCCAACGTTCGAATGAAGCCTCTGTTAGCCAAAAGTGAAGGGGGTGAGATCGCATTGTGTCTGCCCCACCCACGCGTCAAACGTGATGACGTCGAGGGCGGAGCAATGACACCAACCAATCGCAACGCTCGGCAGCAAAGCGTCAGGGAAGGAGGCGGCGCTCTCAACGTCTAGCCTTCCCTTCGCTGTGTTCCGCCTTCTTCTGACGTCAAGGATGACGTCAAAAGAAGGCGGAACACAGCGAAGGGAAACCTAGACGTCGGGAGCACCGCCTCCTTCCCTGACGCTTCGCTGCCGGAACCGCCACGGAGGTAAATTTAAAAACAAGAAACAAAAAAAAAAACCATGTTGGGGGGAGCGAAGAGGGTGGCCACAAAAGAAAAACAATGGGAGCGAGAGGGCAGGGGAGAAACGACAGCATGGATGCGAAGGGGGGGGGGGGAAAGAAGAGGGCGGCCCAGGCTGGGACATGGGAGAGAGAGGAGCATGGATGCAAGGGGGGGTCATGGAAGGGAGACAGGGGACTTGCTGGAAAAGGATGAATGCAGGCGGCAGGGGACAGAGGAGCATGGATGGGCATGGATTGGGAGGGCAGGGCTCAGGGAGAGAGGGCAATTGCTGGAAAGGGATGAATGGAGGGGGCAGGGGACAGAGGAGCATGGATGGGCATGGATTGGGAGGGCAGGGCTCAGGGAGAGAGGGCAATTGCTGGAAAGGGATGAATGGAGGGGGCAGGGGACAGAGGAGCATGGATGGGCATGGATTGGGAGGCCAGGACTCAGGGAGAGAGGGAAATTGCTGGATAGGGATGAATAGAGGGGACAGATGGGCATGGATGGATATGGATTGCAGGGCAGGCCTCAGGGAGACAGGGCAATTGCTGGATAGGGAAAAATGGAGGGGCCAGGTGACAGATGAGCATGGATTGGAAGGGCAGGACTCAGGGAGACGGGAATTGCTGAATAGGGATGAATGGAGGGGACAGATGGGCATGGATGGATATGGATTGCAGGGCAGGCCTCAGGCAGAGAGGGGAAATGCTGGATAGGGAAAAATGGAGGGGCCAGGTGACAGATGAGCATGGATGGGCATGGATTGGAAGGGCAGGACTCAGGGAGAGGGGAATTGCTGGATAGGGATGAATGGAGGGGACAGATGGCCATGGATGGATATGGATTGCAGGACAGGCCTCAGGCAGAGAGGGGAAATGCTGGATAGGGAAAAATGGAGGGGCCAGGTGACAAAGGAGCATGGATTGGACTCACACTTTCACTCTGACTCTCAAACACTCACTCTCACATACACTCTCCCAAACATACACACTCCGAGGAAAACCTTGCTAGCGCCCGTTTCATTTGTGTCAGAAACGGGCCTTTTTTACTAGTATTACATAATACCCTAAAACCCCAATACACTAGCTAGTGAGAAAAATAGAACAAACGGGACTGCTACAGATCTCTGCACAAAAACTGCATGTTAGCCAAGCAGAATAACGCACCTTACTCACACATGCGAAACACAGAGTATCAACAAATATGAAACAAGGAATCACAGACCAGTAATAGAGATACAAAGGCAAAAATCTGAACTGGAAAACAAGGAGTCAGACTCTGCATATAGAGAAATACTAGAGAAACAGAAATGGAAATACAAAATATCAGAGATGCATGTTTTCCAAAGTTTGACGTTCCAATAGATAAATTCAAAAATAAACAATCTTTTCTACCTTTGTAGTCTGAGCATTTTATTTTTACATTTGATTCGGTCCGTGTCTCTTCTGCTTTTCCTGGATCTCCTGTCCATTTCACATTTCTTCTCTCTCCATGTCTGCCATCCATCTTCTCTCTGCATCCCATCTGTCTTGTCTATCATTTCTCCTCTGTGTTCTTGTTTAGCATCTGCCTAGTCTATTTTACTACTACTACTACTACTACTACTACTATTTAGCATTTCTATAGCGCTACAAGGCATATGCAGCGCTGCACAAACATAGAAGAAAGACAGTCCCTGCTCGAAGAGCTTACAATGTAATAGACACTCTCTATGTATCAGTCTTCTAATTTTTTTTCTAGGGTGGCTTTTCCATTTTTTTCTCCTTGTCTTCTTCCTTTTCTTCTCTACATCTGTCTGGCACTGATCTTTCATTTTATGCCTTTACCCCCCCCCCCCCCCCCCCCCCCGACACACACACTTTCCTCTCACCCACATTTATCTCAGGGGCGTAGCCAGACAACAGATTTTAGGTGGGCCTAGGCAAGAAGTGGGTGGGCACCAAGTGTTCTCCCCCACCACCACCACCAAAAAAAACATCTTAGGTAGTGGGAAAACGCTTCTTTCCACCTTGGCAGTCTGCAGCAGGCATGCACTGAAAACTGAGCATGTGCAGGTGCCAGTATCGTGGAGAGTACCATTTTTGTTAACATAAGGTAAAACTCTTCAGCTGGTGGAGCTTAGGATCCCCACCAGCTACTGCTAAATGTGTGCTACTGTTGGGTGGGCCTGAGCCCTAAGAGGGTGGGCCCTGGCCCACCCAGGCCCACCTGTGGCTACGCCACTGATTTATCTACTGGCTTTTACCATCTCCCTCTCAATCCATTTCCAGCACTCCCATTGCATCCTCTGTCTCTTCCTCACCCAGTCTCCTAAACCCATCCCCTATATTTCATCCATTTCTTTAGTCCCCTATTCCCATCCTCTGTACTCACTCCCTTAGCCCTCATCTACCCTCCACTGCATCTCATCACCCTATCAGTCCCTGTCTCTCCTTCCTTTCCTTGCCTCCAAAGCCATTCTGTTATGCTATACCCAATAGCCTCTCTTTCATCATCTTTTTAACCCCATTTCCACTCTCACTCAACCCCTTCAGAGACCCATCCCCTTCCTCCCATACCCTAGTACCCCCATCCCATTTTGATGCCTCTGATCCTCTCCAGTCTTCCAGGTCATTCACATTATGTCTCAACCTTTCCTTACATCATCCCCTTTTCTTGCCCCTCTTCTCATATGTCTCATTTCACACCCTCACAACCCATCAATATATCCCCCCTCATATCTAAAATCACCAAGTATTCACTACCCCCTCGAATTCCCACTCCATCTCCCCTATCTGTAATTTCCTGCCCTGTTCCTCTTCCTTTCCCCTCCACTACACACTGCCTAACCCCATCCTCTTCCACTCTGTCCCCCTCCCCTCTACCCATACCTCATCTATCTCCTGCTCCTTCCCCCACTCCACCTATCTCCTGCTCCTTCCTCCTCTCCATACCCCCTAACCCCCATCCATTTCCTACTCCTTCCCCTCACACCTCCTAGCCCCATCTTCTACTCTGTTCCCCTCCTCTGGCATCTCTCTCCTTCCCTTCCCTACCCCCAGTCTGGCATCAATCTTCTGCCCTTTTCTCCCCTCCCATCCCCCCATGGTTTGGCATCTCTTTCATTCCCTTCCCCTCCCCCTTCACAGTCTGGCATCTCTCTCCTTCCCTTCCCTTCACCCCTCTCTGTGCTCTGGCACCTATCGCCTTCCCTTCTCCTTTCCACCTCACCCTACAGTCTGGCATCAATGTCCTTCTGGCATCTATCTCCTTCCCTTCCCTATCCCACCCCACCTTCTGACATCAATGTCCTTCCCTTCCACTTCACTCCTTACCCAGTCTGTCATCTCTCTGATTTCATCCTCCCTTCCCCCATGGTCTATCTCCCCCTCTCCCCCCCCCCCCCCCCCCACACACACAGTCTGGCATATCTGTCCTTCCCTCCTTCCCACTCCTGGTGATGTGGTGGTTCTCTTCCCCCCCCCCCCCCCAATCGGCAGGTATAGCATACCTTGCTTCCTCCACCCCTCATCCTGCGGGATCTGGTACTATTCTCTCCCTTCCCGTTTCCCGCTCCCTGCATTGCTGCCCTAATTTAATCTTCTGTGCCACTGCCCACCAGCTGCATTAGTGAAGTAAGCAGACTTCCTTCAGCAGCCCTGGAAGCTTTCCCTCTGCTACAACTTCCTGTCCTGCTGTCATGTCCCCTACCTCAACGCAAGCGGCGTCCTCGGGCTGTGCAGGGTCCTGGCAACACACACACTTGACTGGCTCAGCCTTGAGCCATGTCTGTGTACTTCTTCTCTGGCTGCAGGCTCCTTGATTGCCTTGCTCTCATGCACCTGTGTTGACTTTCTCTCTGCCTACCTGACCTATGGAAGCTCTCTTCTTCAGCTGGTTCCTGTCTACGTCAGAAAGCCTGCACTATTTCTGGGACGCTTTCCCTCTGCCTCATTGCTTCAGCTTCTACTTGGGTAAGCGTTTCTCTTCAGTGTACTCTTCTATTTGCTGCCTTCCTGTAAAGACCCTGCTTGTACCTGGTTTACTCTTCTGTTTGCTGCCTGCTTGTAAAACCCTGCTTGGACCTGGTTACTCTCTTGCCTGCTGCCTGCTTGTAAGACCCTGCTTGGACCTGGTTACCCTCTTGTCTGCTGCCTGCCTGAATATCCTGCCTGAACCTGGTTACTTTCTTGTCTGCTGCCTGCCTGAATATCCTGCCTGGACCTGGCTACTCTCTTGTCTGCTGCCTGCCTGAATATCCTGCCTGGACCTGGCTACTCTCTTGTCTGCTGCCTGCCTGGATATCCTGCCTAGACCTGGCTACTCTCTTGTCTACTGCCTGCCTGGATATCCTGCCTGGACCTTGTTACTCTCTTTTCTGCTGCCTGCCTGAATATCTTGCCTGAACCTGGTGACTCCCGGGTCAGTTACCCGCCTGTATACCTGCCTGGACCCAAGACACTCCTTAGCCTACTGACTGTCATTCTGTTGTGACCCGCTCCTGAACTTCTTCCTTCTGCTCTCCTCTGGCTGGTCTCTCTGGGTGCCCCTTTCCTGGCCTCTTTGTGTAAGTCCTGTCAGCCGCCCGCACCTGAAGCTCAGCTCCAGGGGAACGGCGGTCACCACAGGTGAACTTCGGGGTTGCTCGGCTGCCAAGCAGAATCCGGGGCTGAAGTTCTCATACCTTGGATCACTGCTCAGCACAGGGACTCACAAAGCTGACAGTAAGCCGAAGCCAAGAGTTCGCCGAACAAACCCAATCTGTCGGACCTGGCTCAGGTTCTCCAGCAACAACAGGTCCAGTTAAACCCACTCTCCGGAGTTTTACAGGATGTGTGTTCTCAGATATCCACTCCCCAGTCTCAACGCCAATCCCCTGCTGCCTCGCCTGGGTCCATTGTTCCTACTCCAAGGTTGCAGCTGCCCAAGCCTCCTCGGTTTGACGGAACCCCCTTGGCTTGTAGAGGATTCTTGAACCAGTGCCTTATGCTCTTCGAGATGCAACCCGGGGCCTTTTCCTCTGGCAAGCTCAGGATTGTCTATATCATTTCTCTGCTCTCTTGACCTGCCCTGGCGTGGGCCTCTCCCCCTCTGGGAGCAGCGAGACCCACTCCTCACCGACCTAGGGGAGTTTCTTTGTCACTTCAGATTAGTCTTCGACGTGCAGGGGCATCCCTCCTCAGCAGCCGGGGAACTCTTATGGATCCAACAAAGCAGCTGTTCCGTAGGAGTCTATGCGGTATGCTTTCGCACCTTAGCCTCTGAATTAAGACAGAACCAAGAGGCCCTCACCACCATTTTTTGGCAAGGGTTAAATGTCCAAATTAAGGATCAGTTGGCAGGCCAGGAACTCCCTACTTCTTTGGACGCCCTCATCACCCTTTGCTTCCGTATCGACATCCGGTTCCAAGAGAGGTCGCAGGAATGCTCTGCGCAGCACCCATCACAGAGGCCATCTCCTTAGATGTCACATCCAACTTCTCCTAAAGTAGCGGCTGGCTCCCCTTCTGGAGGTTTGGAAGAACCGATGGTCCGGCATCGTCTCACGGAGCAGGAGAGGACTCACCATCAACTCAATCGACTGTTTGTATTGTGGCCAAGCGGGCCATTTCGTAAAATCTTGTCCGAACAAATCAGGAAATGCAGAGACCCGGGGCCTTTGAAGGGGGTGGCTCAAGGTCGTTCCTCGCCCCTTCCAGATAATCTAGTCTCCATCCCTATTTTTCTACGATGGAAGGAAAATTGTATTAGTACTATAGCCTTGATTGACTCTGGGGCAGGAGGGAATTTTGTGGACGCCAGCCTCTTAGCTCAACTTGGGAATCCTTCGATCCCCTGTAAACCCAAGTTGCAGGTAACCTCCATTCAAGGCCTAGCTCTGCCCCACGCCATTACTCAGGTTACACAACCATTACAGATACAAGTCGAAATACTACACCAAGAAGAGATTCAACTTTTGGTTCTTCCCCAGGCCATCCATCCTGCCATTTTGGGCCTACCCTGGTTGCGGCAGCACACACCCATTATCAATTGGACCACAGGTGATATTGGCAGCTGGGGCTCCCAATGCTTTTCTTCATGTCTTTCGCCAGTGGATCCCCCTAGGAAAACTATTTCGGCCTTCCTCCATCCCTGTGAGGTTTGTCTTCCAGTGGAATATCAAGACTTTGAGGATGTCTTTAATGCCCAGGAGGCAGAATCTCTCCCTCCTCATCACCCGTTTGACTGCCCTATTGAGCTACTCTCAGGCAAGACCCACCCCGGGGCAGATTTTATACACTTCTCTTGGGAGGAGTCAAAGGCCATGCGGAAATACATCCAAGAAAACCTCCAAAAGGGCTTCATCAGACCTTCCTCCTCTCCTGCAGAGGCCGGGTTTTTCTTTGTAACTAAGAAGGACGGCTCTTTGCGACCCTGTATTGACTACCAGGGTCTTAACAAAATTACCATTACAAACCGATATCCGCTTCCCCTTATTCCGGAATTATTCAACCGTCTGCAGGGAGCTTCAATTTTTACCAAACTGGATCTTCGAGGCACCTATAACCTGGTCCGAATCCGGCATGGAGACGAGTGGAAGACTGCTTTCAATACCCACGAGGGACATTCTGAATACCTTGTTATGCCTTTTGGCCTCTGCAACGCTTTCAGTCTTCCAAGATTTCATTAATTTCATTTTTCAGGATCTCCTGTATGCTTCAGTTATTGTTTATCTGGATGACATTCTGGTGTTCTCTTTCTCTGCTCAAGATCACCCCTATCATGTACGCATCATTCTCCACCTCAGAGATCATCGTCTCTTCGCCAAGCTAGAGAAATGCTCATTCCACCAACAGTCTAATCCATTTCTAGGATATATTGAGAGGCATAATCGAACGAGAACGCCCATCTGCATGGGCGTCTATGTCCGAAAACGGGTACGTGAAGAACCGGGACAGACTGTATTTTCGAAAAAAAATGGGTGTCCATCTTTTGTTTCGAAAATACGGTTTGGACAGAGCAAATGCCATGGATTTGGTCCTTTCTGAGCTGGGTGGTTTTTTTTTTTTTTTTTTTGCGATAATGGAAAATAAAAACGTCCACTCAGAAACGTCCTAATCCAAGCCATTTGGTCATGGGAGGGACAAATGTACAACACTGCCATAGCTCTTAGGGGTGAAGGGGGCAACTACATGTGGGTACAGTGGGTTTCAGAGGCCTCCCATTTACCACCACAAGTGTTACAGATGGGGGGGGGGGGGGGATGGGCCTGGGTCTGCCTGCCTGAAGTGCACTGCAGTACCCACTAAAAGTGCTCCAGGGACAGGGCTTGTTGTTGCTGTATAACCTTGGCACACCAGTTGACACCTGAAGACTAATCTCGCTGAAAACGTCCTTTATTTGAATAAGCACGTTTACTCACAGTTAACTGCAGATTGTGCCCCACTGGCAACGAGTCTCGCAGTAGGTCCGAGCTGGCAGAATGGTGTACAATGCCCTCTTTCAGCAGCATTCAAGGTAAGAACTAAGTGCTATAACGTGGCTAACACATGAACAGGATCTAAAACTGGCTTACAAAAATGGCCACTACCTCATGGACTACCGGAAACAAAACAGGGCACACTCTGACCCAGTAAGCAGAGGGAAAAGCACCATGGGAGTAGAGCCTACCAACTACCAACATCGTGAGCATTTAACACAAGCTAGTGGAATCACGGAGCCCAATACCCTACACCCACCACAATGCATTGCTGATGTGACTCTGCAGTGCCCTTAACAGAAAATGTGTCACACTCACCCGAGACCCACATCAGAACCAGGGAAAGGCTGTCAAAGCATAGAACACATTCTGCTGTCATGGAGGTGGGTACGGCATTTGAGGCTGGCATACAGGCTGGCAAAAAGTTTGTAAAGTGGGGGTTTTTTGGTGGGAGGGGGTTAGTGACCACTGAGAGAGTCAGGGCAGGTGATCCCCGATTCCCTCCAGTGGTCATCTGGTCAGTTGGGGCACTTTTTGGGGACTTGTTCGTGAAAAAAAAGGGTCCAAAAAAAGTGACCCAAAATCGCGGTAAAAACGCCTTTTTTTAATTATCAGCTAAAGACGCCCATCTCTCCTCGGCCGATAACCACGCCCCAGTTCCGCCTTCGCCACACCTCCGACACGCCCCCGTCAACTTTATTCGTTCCTGCAACGGAGTGCAGTTGAAGACGCCCAAAATCGGCTTTCGATTATACTGATTTGGGCGCCCGCGAGAGAAAGACGTCCATCTCCCGATTTAGGTCGGAATATGGGCGTTTTTCTCTTTCGATTATAAGGTGGATTGTCTCATCCAAAAATCTCCAGATGGACCCCACTAAACTCCAAGCCATCCGGGACTGGCCTGTGCCCCAGGGTCTCCGAGCTCTGCAATGCTTTCTGGGGTTTGCCAACTACTACCGACAGTTCATCTGGCAATATTCCCTCATCACTGCCCCTTTGACTGCACTTACTAGAAAAGGGGCTGATGTGAAGAACTGGTCTCCTGAGGCTCAAGAAGCCTTCTCTGCCCTAAAGCAAGCCTTTTTGTCTGCCCCAGTGCTTCAAAGTCCGGATATAACAAGGCCATTCACCTTAGAAGTGGATGCCTTATCGTTGGGGGCAGGGGTGATTCTGTCTCAAGCAACCGATTCCGGCAAGCGACACCCCTGTTTTTTCTTTTCCAAGAAATTCTCTCCAGCCGAACGAAACTACACCATTGGGGACCAGGAGTTGTTGGCTCTAAAACTGGCTCTCCAGGAGTGGTGGTACCTTCTGGAGGGGGCATTACACCCCATCACTGTGATCACTGACCACAAGAACCTTTTGTATCTCCAGGATGCTAAAAGACTGAACCCGTGACAGGCCCGTTGGTCTCTTTTTTTTTCCACCCGATTTATTTCCGTTTGGTATTTCGGCCTGCTGAAAAGAATGTTCAAGCCGATGCTCTCTCCAGGACCTTTAATCCTTCCGAAGAGCCCGAGGAATCCTATCCTATGTTAAACCTGGTCTGTATCGCCTCTGCAACTGTAACTTCGGCCACCTCTAAGACCTCCGTTCCACCCCAGGCCAGGAAAAAAGTTCTCAAGTGGGGACACTCTTCCACGTTTGCTGGTCACTCTGACATCCGCAAAACCTATCATTTAACCTCCCAGTACTATTGGTGGCCACGCATGACTCAGGATATTTTGCATTTTGTTTCCACCTGTCCTGTCTGTGCACGAAACAAATCCTCTCCTGGCAAGACATGGGGATGTTTACAGCCATTACCAGTTCTACAGCTTCCTTGGCAAGAAATATCCATGGACTTTGTTACCGACTTACCACCGTCCCAGGGTCACACGGTCATTTGGGTGGTAGTGGACCGGTTTTCCCATATGGCTCACTTCGTCCCCATGCAATCCCTTCCTTCAGCCGCTACTCTCGCCAAGAAGTTCATTCAACATGTATACCGTTTGCATGATCTACCCCTGTGGGTCATAAGTGACCAAGGATCCCAATTTACATCTAGGTTCTGGAGAGCACTGTGTTCTGCTCTTGGTGTCACTACTCATTTTTCCTCCACGTATCATCCGCAGACCAATGGGATGGTAGAGCGGGTCAATCAAACACTCAAGACTTTTCTGCGTATGTATACGAATCACCAGCAGTATGACTGGTCTACATTGCTCCCCTGGGCAGAATTTGCTAACAACGGCTTCCACTCCGCCTCTCAGACTTCCCCATTCTTTACAGTGTACGGCCGCCATCCTCGACTACCTCCTCCAATTCCTCTGACCCAAACCTCATCACAGCTTCAACGGACCCTCACAGATATCCGGGACATTTGGAGTAAAGTCCAATATCATCTACAACAAGCGGCTGCTAAGTATAAGCTTTTTGCTGATCGAAAGAGACGGGCTGCGCCGACATTTCAACCGGGACAGAAAGTTTGGCTTAGTACCAAGTACTTGAGGCTCCGTTTACCCTATATCAAGTTTGCTCCCCGGTACATTGGACCTTTTGCAGTACAAACCCGAGTGGGGGCAGTCTCCTACCGCCTCCAATTACCTGTTAATCTCAAGGTCCACAACAGTTTTCATGTGTCCTTACTAAAGCCGTTCTTGTCCTCAAAATGGCATCCAGAACCAAAGAAGATTGTCGTGCCTGATACCGAACCGGACCCTGAGTTTGAAGTTGAGGAGATCCTGGACTCCAAACGCCAAAGGGGATGACTCTTCTACTTGCTTTCATGGAAACACTTTGGTCCCAAGGACAATTCGTGGGAACTGGCTACTAATGTCCATGCCCCAGAACTAATCCAAGAATTCCACTCTCGCTACCCATCCAAACCCGGACCTAGGCAGAGGGGGGCCCTTAAGGAGGGGGTACTGTCATGTCCCCTACCTCAACGCAAGCGGCGTCCTCGGGCTGTGCAGGGTCCTGGCAACACACACACTTGACTGGCTCAGCCTTGAGCCATATCTGTGTACTTCTTCTCTGGCTGCAGGCTCCTTGATTGCATTGCTCTCATGCACCTGGATCTGCTCTCTCTGCCTGGCTTCCAGGCTCTTTAATTTCCTTGCTACCACGCACCTGTGTTGGCTTCTACTTGGGTAAGCATTTTTCTTCATTGTACTCTTCTGTTTGCTGCCTGCCTGTAAAGACCCTGCTTGTACCTGGATTACTCTTCTGTTTGCTGCCTGTTTGTAAGACCCTGCTTGGACCTGGTTACTCTCTTGTCTGCTGCCTGCCTGAATATCCTGCCTGGACCTGGCTACTCTCTTGTCTACTGCCTGCCTGAATATCCTGCCTGGACCTGGCTACTCTCTTGTCTACTGCCTGCCTGGTTATCCCGCCTGGACCTGGCTACTCTCTTGTCTACTGCCTGCCTGTATATCCTGCCTGCACCTGGCTACTCTCTTGTCTGCTGCCTGCCTGAATATCCTGCCTAGACCTGGTTACTCTTGTCTGCTGCCTGCCTGAATATCCTGCCTAGACCTGGTTATTCTCCTGTCTACTGCCTGCCTGAATATCTTGCCTGAACCTGGTGACTCCCGGGTCAGTTACCCGCCTGTATACCTGCCTGGACCCAAGACACTCCTTAGCCTACTGCCTGACACTCTGTTGTGACCCACTCCTGAACTTCTTCCTTCTGCTCTCCTCTGGCTGGTCTCTCTGGGCACCCCTTTCCTGGCCTCTTTGTGTCCTGTCGGCCGCCCACAACTGGGGGGTCAGCTCCCGGGGAACGGCGGTCACCACAGGTGAACTTCGGGGCTGCTCGGCTGCCAAGCAGAATCCGGGGCTGAAGTCCTCGTACCCGGGATCACTGCTCGACACAGGGACTCACAAAGCTGACACCTGCATAGACCTTCCCTCCCCTCAGTCTGGCATCAATCTCCTGCTCTTCTCCCCTCACCTCCTCTCCCCCAATGGTCTGGAATCTCTCTCATTCCCTTCCCCCTCACAGTCTGGCATCTCTCTCCTTCCCTTCACCTCTCCTATGTGGGACAGGAAGTTGTAGTAGAGGGAAAGGTTCTGGGGCCGCCGAAGGCAGTCTGCTTATTTCACTGATGCTGCCAGCGGGCATTAGCACTGAAGATTAAATGAGGGCAGCGAAGCAGGGAGTGGGAAGCGAGAGAATAATACTAGATCCAACAGGGAAGGAGGTTGATAGGCTGTACCTCAGGTGGGGAGGCTGGATTTCAGGTGGGGAGAGGGACATGCCTAGTCCTGTGCAGGGCCCCTGGGATCACAAGGCCCTGTGTGACCGCCTCTGTCACTCCTGCCTAAGACTGGCCCTGCTAATAGAGATCCCAGAAAATAAAAGTACCCCCTCCAACTCCTTATCCTATTCCCAGAGGAACTCCTACTATCTCACACTCTCCAGTTGCACCATAAAATCTGTTCTAAATGTGATTTCGAGCTCTGGGGGAAATGGAGTTTAAATAGGACTCCCAAAGTGGAGGAGTGGCCTAGTGGTTAGAGTGGTGGACTGGCCCTGGGGAACTGGATTCAATTCCCACTGCAGGCACAGGCAGCTCCTTGTGACTCTGGGCAAGTCACTTAACCCTCCATTGCCCTGGGTACAAATAAGTACCTAAGCCGCATTGAGCCTGCCATGAGTGGGAAAGTGCGGGGTACAAATAAAAAAAAAAAAAAAAAGAAGATATCGTTTCTGTTTCTTCCAATGAGGACAAGCAGCATATGACTCCCAAAGCATCAAGATATGAAGCTTATTCCTCCATGTGAGACCCCAAGCGGGCTTGGGCAAGGCCGGAGAAAATAATACAGACAGACAAATAGGTGGAATGCCAAAGGTAAGTATTTATTTACAGGAACAGAAATTTCTGGGCCTGTTTCTTCACAGAGCCCAGGCATAGAATGGGGAAAACCCCGGCGATTTCGGCAAACAACAGTAAGCTGCCTCTGGCGGTAGTCTCACATACAGTCTGTGGCTGTGGGATTGCCACACCCCAAACACAGCCTTTCAGTTCTATTTCATTTCTCAGGTCTGGCTCCAGCCAAACCTCCAGCAAACTTGCAAAGTTGAAACAGTTAGCAATAAGGGCTTACCTTAGCCCGATCACAACATTGAGATGTCTTCAGTCAAGGCTTACGCTAGGGCTTCTCCTCTTCCTCCCCTGGGCCTCTCTAACCTCTGCCTGGCCATTCCCTTTAAACTCCATGCTCTCAACTCTGCCCCGGCCAACTTACTTCCTCCCACGGCGGGACTTGTGCTTTTAAGTTGACCCTGGTTAGTTATAGAAGAATCTTTCATAAGGTGGCTGTGGCCATCAGAGGGACTTTCCTTAAGGGGAGGGGCAATGTTCTGTAGACCTTGTCACACACCAATACCAAAAGGTTGGAGAATAGTCATTGAGCCAATGATTAAGAATGCATTTCTTGGCAATAATACATGCCTTACTCACAAACAGCCTAGCTCCCTTGCCCTGGACTCCCAAAAATGTGTAGTTATTAAAAATGACACCCACAAATGACACACAAAGAAGTTGACCCAAAACTTCCCAAAAGTAGTTTAGAATAGCTACCCAGAATGCACCAATTCTCCTACATTGCCAGAGACCATGTGGAAAAGAATTGTTGCCTGTCTGACACTTTAGGCACACACAGCTAGCGGCACACCCCGCTTGAAAAGCCTGCTTCTGAGAGAAGTAGACTCTATGGACTAAACAATACTGACACTCCTATAACTCCACACTATGGACCACCCCAGGTATTGTGCACAGCCGATCCCGAAGTGTGCGAGTTCTAAGTGGTCTGCTAAGGTCCTGAGACCAGGCATCCAAAACAGAAGTATACATTTTAGGGAATTGATAGTTAAGTAACTTCTTATGAAACAGGAAATGGATATTTGTCCCAAAATGTCCCCCTCCAAAAATTCCCTGAGCTGACCACTAAAATGTAGAGACAAACTCTGTGATGACATTGAAGATAATACACCAGTTGAATATGCGCAAACCAATCAGCAAAGCCAAAAGACCAACACTGTTGAAAGTCTGGAAATGGTAGCAATGTGCCATCCATCTGTACCAGATGTTCCACAAACAGATACCTTTATCCATCCAGCTGCCAAATACTCCACTATCCATTCCCGGAGATAAGTCCACATTGCCTACTAGAGGTTAAAAAAAGCCGTACTCTCTGGATTGAGATGCCAAATCTGCAAAACCTCTCTCCAAACATACCAAAGGGATCACAAGAGGATACTATTCCTTATTGGCAAGGGCAGCTTAAGACACTTGGCATGCAACAGATACTTAAGGTGCCATGGCCAAAAGTAGGTGCACTCAAACAGGAGATCAGTGAATTTTCTAGACCCCAACACCCAGTCACTCAGGTGCTGTAGTAAGCAGGCCTGGTTGTACAGTGTGATATCAGGTAGTCCCAGGCCAACCTATGTCCAATAACCCAGAGGGTAACTCCACTTCATTGTGGATTTCTTACCATCCCAACAAAAGCATCCCAACATCTTCCTCAGCACACTATCTTTCTTGAGAAGACGTAAAGGAAGAGACTGGAGAACATACAGCCACCACAGGAAAATACCCATTCAAAATAGGCATATTCTGCCCAACAAAGTCAAAGGCAAAGTATTCCACATCTCAAACTGAGTCTTGGTATCAAAAAGTAATTTATCAATATTCAAGCTATATAAGGAAGTAAAGTCCATAGACAACAAAACTCCCAAGTAATGAAATGAGCCATTAGCCCAGTGTCAATGGAAATGACGCTACCTAGTATATCCTCAATGAAACCGACTCTACCAAGACCTCAGTCCTTGAATAATTTAACTTAAACCCTGAGAAGTTTCCATACTCTTGGAAACTATCCAAAAGGATCAGGAGGGAGGAGCATGGATCAGTAAGAAAAACAAGCAAATCGTGGTTATTTTAAAATGCATGGATCCCATTTGAAAACCCTTAATCTCCAGGTTAGATTGAATCTTCCGAAGGAGAGGGTCCAACATCAAGATGAAAAGTAGGGGAGATAAGGGGCAACCCTGCCTGGTCCCTCTCTGAATTGTAAAAGGTTCCGATAGGATACCATTAGCAACTGGATTGGAATAAAGTGCTTCTATTACCTTAATAAAACATTTGCCCACCCATATGCCATAAAGGAACCCCTACACCACTCTATCAAATGCCTTCTTGGTGTCGAAACTTATAAGCAATGAAGGGGTCCCTCCCAAAATGTGCAGACTCCAAGACTGCCAAAATCCACCTCATATTTTTAGAGATAACCTGGGCACTCACAAAGCTCATCTGCATGTCAGCAAACAAGTTAGGCAACACCCGAACTGAATGTAGCTTAAAATGGCGTACCGTGGGACATGCTTATGCATTCTGTGGGTAGTGACAAATCTGCACATGCTGACTGTGAGCCCTTATTGCCTACAAAATGGGTGGCAGTAAGTGCTCACGTGGTCAATTTATTTAATGTCTGTGTGCTAATTACAAAAGGTTCTTTTTTTATGTCAGCCTTAAAAATGGCCTTAACGTGTGGGAAAAACCCACGTAGGGGCATTAAGGCCACGTTTTACTGCACCTTAATAAAAGGGCAATAGAAAACTAAGTGACTTTCCCAAGATCATAAGGATCATCAGTGGGATTTGAACCCTAGCTTCCCAGGTTCTGTGACCACTAAGCTACAGCATCAAATTTCCCAAAAAGGCATTTGAAATCAGTTATGACGGTCAAAGGCAGTTAGTTTGAGCCTTTGCCATGAACCAGTCTTCCAAAGGAGATGAACATGTCATGTAAATAATGGTATCCACACCAGCTTAGATAAGAAGTTATCCACATAAACAAAATAAATAATTTATTTTCTAGTGACCATTGAGCTAGAGTAAAAAAAAAAAATCTGAAGTCTCTTTCCTCCTTTTCATAAATGCATGAAACTCAGTGATTTATTTGACTTAATTTTAGTGGATTGCTGTGTATTTTCTGGATTTAAAAGCAAACTCACAGAGGTAGGATTTTCCATAGAGCTTGAACACAACCAGAAACAGAGCAAGATGTATGAGCTCAGGAAGGCTGTCCAAGGCATGCAGTGCCACAAGACAGAGCATGAGAAACTGGCTTTAGCAATAGAGCAGAAGGGCACAGAAAAGAGCAGCTTTCCCAATGAACAGAGGCCAAGAGAAGAGAGATAGGGGAAGATAAGAGAAGACAGTGATTGTTGAATGCAGCGAGGGCATGTATAAGTGAGAGGAAAAGCTGAGTATGAAAGCAGATGGGAATTCTGTAGAGGTCGCCCAAAGTTGGGTGCCCAAATTTGGGCACAGATCCCAGATCCATGCCTAAGTTAATTAGCCAATTAAGCACTAAGAATCAATAATTGCTGTTAACAAGCATTTAATGGGCAGTAATTAGGATTACATGTGGATCTGCCCTATGCCCTAGTCCAGGAGTAGGCAACTCCGGTCCTCGAGAGCCGCAGGCAGGTCAGGTTTTCAGGATATCCACAATGAATATGCAGATTTGCAAGCACTGCCTCCATGGTATGCAAATCTATCTCATGCATATTCATTGTGGATATCCTGAAAACCTGACCTGCCTGCGGCTCTCGAGGACCAGAGTTGCCTACCCTCTGCCCTAGTCTATAACGTGCGTACCTAAATTTCATATCATGCAACTTAAAAGGGGCATAGCCATGGGAAAGGACTGGGCGAGTTCAGTAGCATAGCTACAGGGGGGCCATGGGGGCCTGGGTCCCCCAAATTGGCTCTGGGTCCCCTGGTTTGACTGGTGGGGGTCCCCAACCCCTGCCAGCTTAAAGCGTTTGACCCGCGCTGGTCTCACATTGCCTGGCGCCCTGTCCTGTTGCTGAGCACGCTCATTTTAATGAAACTGCATGCTCAGTTTCATTAAAACGAGCGTGCACAGTGACTGAAAACAAAACAGGGCGCCAGGCAATGTGAGAATGGCGCGGGACAAATGCTTTAGCTGGCGGGAGTTCGGGACCCCCGCCAGCCAAGGTACTTTCACAGTGGTGGTGGAGGGAGGGAGCGGTGGGAGGGGCGGAAGCAGCGGCAGGAGCCTCAGGGGGACGGAAGTGGTGGCGGGAGGGCTGTGGCGGAGAGGTGGGCCAAAATGTGCCCCCCCCCCCCACCTTGGGTTCTGGCCTCCCTTCCTGTTGAGATATGGTTATGCCCCTGGCCGAGTTAGGGGGCATTCCTAGAAATCAGGCGCAATCTTATAGAATACTAGGCTTTGTGCACCCAACTGTCATTAGTTGGGCACAAGAATTTTTACCACCTTTTTTGCAAGTGTAAGTCCTCATGCCCAAAGGCAGAAACGGAAAGATCGGCACAGAGTGCCCTTTACAGAATACTAATTTCGCGCAGATCTGAATATATATACCCTAGAAATAGGCAATGATACCAAGATTAAACATCTCCTTCTGCTTATGGGTTCTGGGAGGTAGGGAGGGAGGAAATATCTTTGGGTGCTATTGATTAGTATCTCCCGGATTCTATATATGGCACCGAGATTTCTGTGCCGAAATCAAAGCATATTCCATAACAATGCGCATAACTAAAGGGCCCTTTGACAAAGGCGTGCAGAAAAATGGCTTGCGGTAGCGTAGACGCACGTTTTGGGCGCGCGTAGAATCATTTTTCAGTGCACCTGTAAAACATTTTTGCTGTAAATGGACGTGCAGCAAAATCAAAATTGCCGCGCATCCGTTTTGGGTCTGCGACCTTACCGCCAGCCATTGACCTAGTGGTAAAGTCTCACGTGGTAATGACCTACATGCGCCAAATGCCACTTGGTGCACATCCGATACGCACGTCTGAAAATAAAAATAATTCTTCTGCGACGCATATGGGATGCACACCAAAAATGAAATTACTGTAAGAGCCACGCGGAAGCCTGGCGGTAACTCCATTTTGGCACACGTTGGGCACACGTAGAGCCTTATGCAGCTTAGTAAAAGGGCCCCTTAATTAGTCAACCAGCACTGATAATTAGACATTAACAGGCAATTATCAGCACTAATTGGCATTAATTAGAACTTACAGGTACTAGTCGCTAAGCATATTCTGCAAAGTGGTGCGCGTAAATTCTAATATGTGCTGCTGAAAAGGGGGCATGGCTATCGGCACAGAATGAGCGGGTCGTGGGCATTCCAGAAAACTACACGCAGGGTTATAGGATACACCTGCTCTGTGCCTAACTTAGGCGCTGGTGTTTACACCAAGTTTTTACTTGGCGTAGATGGCCATGCCTAGAGTTTCATGTTACAAAAACCAGTGGCGGCAATGATTCCCATATGCTGCCCTGCTGCCAGCACCAGCCTCTTCTCTATTGTGGCCACCTCTGAGAAAACAGGAAGTTACAACACAGAAGCGGCTGCAGTAAAGAGAGGAGGTGGGTGCCGGCACCAGGGCAGCATATGTGAATCGTGCCTGCCGTCGTCGGCTTTTGGAATATGAAGAAAGAAGGGAATGGGGTGGAGGAAGGAAGGGGGAGATGCCGCTTTCGAAAGAGTGCTGCCTGAGGCCCCTGCCTCAGGTGGCCTAATGGGTGGTGGGGGTGGTCCACCCTAGGTGCATGCAGCAAGGGGATGCACAGATCAGTCGAGCGGCTGTCAGCTCTGCAGGTTCCCTGCCTCCTCTGATTTTACTTCCTGTTCCGGGGCAGGGCAGGGAACAGCAGAGCCAACAGCCACGTGACTGCTCCGTGCACCCCCAGGCGGTGAGGATGATGCACTTTGAAGGGGGAGGTTGGTGATGTGCTTCGGGGGGAGGGGTGATACGCCAAGGGGGGTTGATGCGCTGGGGCGTGTTGTGCCAGGAGGGCGTAGCGGTAACCTGCCCTGGGTTGCAGACATCCTAGGAATGCCACTGCCCATACTAAATTAGAAAGATGTGGAGTTACAGACTTCGCCTCTAAAGAGGGCAGGACCCTAGAGAAAACGTGGGCGAACTTTTGGGATACCCTGCAGCCAGCAGCAAGAAGTAGAATACTGAATTAAACACACTGCTGGACTCGATCCATGTGACTTGGACTCCTTGCAAACAACAGAGATAGTATGGGGGGTACGGGGGGGGGGGTAAGGAGGGGGGGAAAAGGGGGGACTCTGGGGGAGGGGATAGGGGATCCGGATAGGAGGGAATAATATTGGGAAGGTTAATTGCACCTGTTATGAAGATATGCTTTTGCAGATTGTTTCCTCCAAGTTATGTTTGTTGCTTTTGAAACTTAATAAAAATGATTTAAACATAAAATAGCATTTAGCACTGATCTTTTCTGGTGCTCATTTTTGAGCTCCATTTATAGAATCCCCCTCATACTGTCTTGGAAAGCAGATAGAAATTGTTGGCAGTGAAATGTGCCATTCTTCCCCTCCCCCCCACTGTTGCATAAGCATCACAACACTTTTTAAAATTTCACTTTGGCCCCTATTTACTAATGCTTAGCATGGGATAACAGTTATGCAGCAGGCTTTGCAGCAGATAACGCGTGATAATGCTGTTATTATGCAGTAAGCGTTAGTAAATAGAGCTTTCATGAATTGATTTCCAGGTAGGGAGAAAAAAATGCTGAGATAAGCGAGAAAAAAAACCTGTGTCTTTGGGCTTGTTCTAGCTGTGTGGTGATTTTGTGAGGGCCAGGAGAAACAAAGGTTACAAAAGCCTTTTAATGTGTTTCACCTTTGTCTGAGTTAAGAGGACATATTGATTTAGTCTCGGGTTTTTAATGGAGACATTGATTGAGTTTCAAACAAGCTATGCAAATTTGGGGTCAGTGCAGTTTTAAAAATAGGCCCCCTTTACTTCCCAATCCAAGCTAAAATGACCCTGCTGCTTTCTGCATAAATAGTCACATGGCATTTTATGAGTAAATCCTTTTGGGTTCCCGCCCTTACAGCTTCCTGTGCCTACAGGTGTGTCTACATTGCTTTTGCACGATCAACCAGTGCCATTTGACATACACAGGTAAACAGGTATCCCACACTCACAGATCAATCCCAGGTTGACTGTGTTTCTAGGTTCAGTTAGGCACACAGAAATGACGAGATATTAAAGAAAAACCGAAGCATGAAGATTTGCCTTTGGTTTATCTATCACCAAATATATCAGCTAGAACAAATCCAACTATATAGACTGTTAGATACCTTCATTGTATAAATGCACATAGCTTTTTTTTTTTTTTTAAGTAACAACCTTAATTCATGCATTGGAAGACAGAGATAGAGTATGGTTGCATGTTGTTCTGTCTTCTGCATTCTAGACCCTCGAGGACAACTGAAAGATACCCAGGTTTGTTTCCCAAATGAAATGTGTTGTTGCTTTTTAATTAGCCTCTAATGTATTAGCATATTTGCTACACCCTCAGTGCAGCAGCTTGACCTGAACCCTACTTTAATTGAATGAGAAAGTGCCCCCCCCCCCCTCATACACAGTTTTTGGGACAAGGGGGAAAAAAAATCAATTGAAACCCCCGTAAAAGGTTTAAAGAGTATTGATTTTGTTTTAACTGACAGACAGAAAATTAAGAGGGAAGGAGAGAGGAAAGATCAGCCTGATGAAATAAAATCATTTTTACAAGGGAAATATCGTTGACTGCTTACAGGCACGCTTGTTTCCTTTGCATCTACCAGTGTGACCAGTTTTGACTGTAACGCGGCCTATATTACCCTCAGTTTTACTACAGAAGAAATGGTTGTTTTTCAGATGTACTGTGAGTAGTCCATATGCCTGGCCTCTGAGAAAAGTCCTGTAATAACAATAGGGTGTTAGATAGAAGAGCCGGAGAGCTGCCCTGTTCTGTCACTAAAGCATACAAATGGCCTGCACATGCTACCCCAATGATAATAAATTTACGAAGTACGTTAGAGACTTAAAATATATATATATATATAGCCAGTACAGGCATTTTCTGCATTAATAATACAAGCAGAATACAGAATGCTAGTACTTTACCGTATTTAACTTTCTCGGCAAAGCGTACTAACGGCTCGTGCTTACAGCTGGGTTCGCCTTTTGGAAAAGAATATCCTTTTAGTCCAAGATTACCATGTAAAGGGAGATTAGATATGGATTTGTTTGGTCATTATAAATCAAGTTAAAAATGCCTTTATTAAGGTACTTTGGGCTTTCGATACAATTTTTTTTTCCATAGACAGAAAATGGAGTTGAGGGAGAGAGGTTTGGTGAGGGAAATCCCTTTTTTAAATAGGACTCATTGAGCAGTTTCAGATTTGCACTGGAAAAGTTATACCTGGACTCTGAATTTTAAAACGGGATTAACAGAATAAATGTATTATGTCTATATTATAAAAAATATATCATTTTAATGGTGATCTGGGTTATTTTGGATTTTTTTTTGTTTCATTTTGGGATAGCTTAATATTTTCAACTCTATTCCTTCACATCTGTGACAGCTACATCCCCGCAAAATTATGCTTCATGTTGTAACTTGGAGAGAAAGTGGCTACGTAGTTACAGAAAAAATGCAGCGAGACACATTTGATCCCAAAACTGGACTGGGAAGAAGAGAAACTATTCAGGAAATGTTTAAAAAGGTGAAAGTAAGAAGCAGTTTAATGGTTCTTCCAGACATGGGGGTCTCTCTGGAGATTCATATTGAACAATCTTGAACCTCTTTTTTTAACATTTACAGACTGCAAGTCTTTTAAATCTTTACATCTGAAAAACTGCTTGCTTGCTTTCTGTTTTACATCAGTCCTCATTCTGCTGCCTAGCTGAGGAAGAAAAGAAACCCCTTTCTCTCCTTTCTTGTGGCTTTTTCTTCCTTTGTTCTTTTCATGTTACTTGTAATTTTTAATGGCTAGTCAATAAAGATGCTTTATAACATGCATAGCTTTGCCCTTTTTTTATTACCCTTTTACGGTAACTTATGCTCCTCAGAGCTTGTTCACTTTGCCAACGCCTGGAGTCAAGTATTTTCTGTGCCCTATTTGCAAATTTGGGCAGCGGAGGCTTCTAGGGCTTTTCCCTTCTTGTCTGGCGTTTGACTAACATGGATATTTGAAACCCACTTGGATTGACTGTTCGTTTAATTTACTTTCAGTAAAATTTAAAAACCACCCAAACCACCACCACCGCCACAAAAAAAAAAAAGTACAAATCGTAAGGATAAATATCATCAGTCGCCAAAAGGGAATCCATAGCTATTGTTCAAGAGAGCAAGCGCAAAATAACAAAACAAGACTTAAACCCTAGCCCAAATAACACAGACCCATTATCAATGACCCATTTAAGTATTTATTCACTCAAATGTGTGATTAATGCTTATGGTCAAAAGTCTTTAAGGCATCCCGCTTATCTTTCGCTACTTTGTCACACTCGTTCCCCTTAAAGAGATACTTATGGAGATTTGTCTTTTTGGCTGACACGGGCCTGTACAAGAGGCTTGTTTCCCTTACCCAATTGAATACATCAGTCATTTGCTTTGGTGGAGACCCTCTCTCTCTAGCCACCCTGGACTCCCTTTCATTCTACACTCTCTGCTTTGTCTTTTTTGGACAGGCTGCAGGTCCCTGCCAGCCTCGCTCTACCTGCAGTACAGGATCTCTTGCATTTTATTTCAGGCAACAGTACCGAATGCATATTACCTTTTGGCAAGCATGAACTCCTGTGCACATACCCAGAACTGCCTCCATAATATCTACTTGCCAAAATATTAGCATGTTTTTCATTATCATGCTACCCAAGATCCTTTTGCTATTACTAAATGTATATTTTCTTATATAATTCTTATATATTTCTTATTATGTTTGCTTGTTAAAATACTATCATGTTCTATCATTATCATGTTACCCAAAATCCTTCTGTTATCAATAAAAGTATACTTTCTCATATATTTTCCACTACTCATGATGCATTGTAAGTCACATTGAGCCTGCAAAGAGGTGGAAAAATGTGGGATACAAATGCAACAAATAAATTAATTAATTAAAAAACATGGTATATGGAAAGTGTTAAGTCAGTTGCTGCTAGTATACTTCTAGTGAAATAATAGTGTATTCTCTGTAGCAAGTAATCTATATATATATATATATACACACACACACACACACGTATAGATTATACATGTAGGGGTCATTCACTAACAGTTAACATATGCCAACTCCTGTTATTCGCTACAGGGCACATTATAGAGCAATGGGTCCTGTGACAAATAAAGCAAAATAACAATGTTAGCTCACATCAACTGTTCGTAAATAGTTTGTTTTTTTTCCCCATTCTGTGTCAATGAGAAAAATTCAAATGAAATGTGACTATTTATTAATAGTTGTTTCAGTGCCCCCCTCCCCCCGCCCCTTCTAAAAGGTTTTCCTTACCATGTGTGTCCCCATCTTCTGCCATGGCATTGATTTTCTTGTTGTCCAGGACTTGCACATGTTTTCCACTGGTCCGGCTGTACAGCTGGTAGGTGCGGATGAGCCGTCGGCTAAGCTGATCTGTCACCAGGCTCTGCTCCCTCACATGCTGTGTAAAATTAGGTGGGGACTGAACAGTTACCTTTAGGAAATTAAAAATATACAACACGCTATTATAATTATATTTCTTAGTGTAACTAACTTAAGGTGCTGCCTACTCCAAAAATAGCCCAGCAGATTTGGGTTTTTCTTTTTCTAAGTGTCTATTACACAGTGTCAAACCATGGTCATCCATTACATTTTAACTGGTGGGAAAAATGACTGGTTTGATATGGTATTTTATGAAACACTTAGGGGTGTTTTTTTTTTTCTACGGATCAATTTATGACCTTATATTATTTCTTTTCATTTGGTACATTTAGAGAAAATGTGATTGCATCTACTACTATTTAGCATTTTTAAAGCGCTACAGAGCGTACGCAGCGCTGCACAAATCTAGCAACGTTTTTACTTTTTACTTTACTAAACTAGTTACACTTATTCTGGTCTATAAAGTGCATGCATCTATTAATTAGCAGGTAAAGAAGTAGCCTGTATGTTTCAAATAAATCTGCATTTCTTTAATTTTTTTTATATCTTTTAAATATTTTGATCAAAGTGCATTCACCAAGCAGAAAGTGCACTATGAACTAACGGGTAACAGAAAGTGGATTTCCTTCTAATCATCGCTCTCTAATTTGCATATCTTCCCTCTCATGTATTTATTAAATATATAGTTAGCAGTAACTCAGTGACGGGTATTACTCTGTGTCAAAATGCTTTACGGTTATAGCTGCTGGCACAAGATTCCACCAAATCTGCTTCATTGTTTTAAGTCGGGTGCTACAGAGCCATCCCCCTCCTTGTTTGGGGAGGCTCTCTTTAAAGTCAGAAGATTTACCCCTAGCCCGTGACATTTATAAAGATGTATTCTGAACAAATGTTGAAGATGACGCTCCTTTCACCTCTCAGGGTGGCAAGTGAGCTCACTCAGCAATTCCCATGTCAAATCTGAGGACTTTCTTCTGGTTACAAAAAAAAAAACCAAGCCACTAGCATCATAAAAATTTCTCCAGTTTCTATAGCTATCTCCCCTCCACAATGTAATCTTTCTCCTCCTGGGTCTTTGCATATACTTCTCCTTTACATGGTTTGTGGACAATATGGTAAGATTTTGCTGCCAGCTCTGATGAGGGTAGCATGTGCGGATAGACTGTTTGCCATAAGGCTGTTTTGTCTCCATCTGATACTTCAAAATCTTATAAAGTGATTTGTACAGCCCCTTTTTTTCTCTTTAGTTTTCTAATATGTATTGGCCAGACTAATTATAAGCCATTAATTTGCAAAATTTGCACCTGTACAGTTCTCTTTATATTTTAAATTGTAGGTGAGACCAACGCTACACTTGCCTTGCATTTATAATATAGAAAGAAATTTCTTGCTTTAGATTGCTACTTTCAAAGTAAGATGCCTGTTTTAATGGGAATTTTATCATTATGCGTATTCTTCGTATGATTGTTTTTCTATTGGTCTTCTCTAGAAATGGTTCTTCATTGTAATATATTAAGAGCCCCATGTATTAAGTTTATCACCCATAGACACAGAGGTGGGGGTAAGCCTTAGTGAATCAAGCCCTATTTAAGTACTTTATGATCCTCCGGGGTGGGGGTGGGGGTGGGGGGGTTAAAGGAAACACTTTCTTGAATTTGTAGTTTTTCCCTAAGTATGTTTGATTTGCGTTTGCTCCAATAACCTTGCACCCGTCTTCCTAGGCTTAACAGCCACAGAGAAACTTACACGAGCCCTTAAAAACCACGTCTTTATAAAATCACACCTAATAACAAGAAATACGTTAAATTAAAGAAAAAAATGGAGGAAAAACGTCAAGTTACCTACCTGAGCTTGCAAGCACAGGAAGAACAAGTGCAACAACCTAGAAATAAAAAGAAACAAACAAAAAAAAATCGGTGAAAATCAAAAAAGTGCACAAAAGTGATGAATGGAAAATCATTGCTCAGCTGCTTCTGCAATCAATCTTCAGTCACTCACAGATAGCTAAGTACTGATGTGGTCGGGCTCATGATGGTCCTGCAGCCTTTTCCCTGGGACTTGGTCGGATGAAGGGCAAGGCAGAGATGCCAAAGCGCGTGTCTTTTTTTTTTTCCTCGCTGGGTGTGTTGAGATGATAAAAGCGACTTTTCTCAGTCTCTTCCTCCTCCTTCTGGCCTTGGGAGCGGTGGCTTTCTGGCCGCCAGCAGAGAGGATCCCCCGAAGCCTGCTGCTAGTCCAGGGAGTCCCCACTGAGCCCTGCGCCCATCCCCCGGCCTAGGCTGCGGCTCAGACACTGCACAAGCCACCAGCCATCCAGGCGAGGGATATTAATAAAAATGAGAAGTGAGTGAGGGGAGAGCTGGTACAGAAGAGGGTAGGTGTCCACAGCTGTTTCCAGCTAAATCTCTGCAGACACTAAGGATCTGCAGAAAGATGTCACTCTTGCAGGGAGAGAGAGAGAGTGAGGTGCCCCCCCCCCCTCCGCTTCCCCCCCTTAAAAAAAAAAAAAGTTGGATGTAGTTTTTCTGTCCGTGTGTGGTGGTGTCTTTTGAGCTGAGCTACTGACCAATCCTTTAGCTTTGGAAGTGCTCACTAAAGTAGAAAAAAATATTGTTCTTTCTCTGTCTGTCTGGGTTCCTCTAATATAGCAATTTGAGGGGGGGGGGGGGGTTGAGTCTTGATGAGGTCTGTAGCAAATACTCCTGTTTCTGTTTTTTTTTAATCCTGAAATTTGCCTTTGCAGAGGATGAAAAGAAGGAGAAAGGACTCAAAGAGGAGGTGCAGCAGCCCTGTTAAATGCCAGACAGTGTGGGGAACGTGTTAAATCCTGAAGCTGGGCATGGTGGCAGTTTCTCCAGTGCCTGTATCAAACGGGGGGAAGCCAGGAGCTGGCTGAAGACAAAATACACTAAAAAGGATTTAAAAAAAAAATAAACAACAACAAAAAAAGAGGCTCTTTCAAACCTGCCAGGATCGGGCTTCCTGCTCTTGGTCGTTTGCTGCTTTTCTGATTTGCATTTAATGCGTTTGTGGAGATTTTTCTGGCAGAAGTAGAGGTCAAATAGCTTGTAACCTGATTGAAGGGAGTCGTGGTGGTGGAGAGATCCTCTTGATAGCCCCCGTGTGTCTGTGTATCTTTCTGAGGCACAGAGTGGATGGAGCGAGGAGCCAGTGATCAACCCAGGTCCCTCCTCTCTCCAGTGTCAAACCCCCTTCTCCTCTGTCCTGGGTTAAATATGGGAGGCTGATCCTGGAAAAACCAACCCCCTGTCCTCTCGGTCTCTGGGCACCCTTTTTTTCCATGCTTTTAGGGAGACAGATGAATTATGTGAGTCCCTAGATCTCTGGGTAGAGGCATTTTTTTAAAAGATGACCTCCAAATGTGGGTAATATGAAAGACCAATGGACGGTAAGGCCTAAGGATGAGCATATCAATGTAGCATATGCCTACCCACTCCAAGAATTGCACAGAAAATCAGGAGATTCAGGGGGAAAAAAAACATTTTGCAAAAAAGAAATTGGAGAAAAACTGAAAAAAAGAGTATAAAAATACATATATAACAGACGCAGTAGGTAAAGGTTTTTTTTTTTTTTTTTTATTGAGGATTATGAGATAAGTGAAGCTAAAAATGAGAAGCCAAGAGTGAGGAAAACAAGGAAAGCAAAGCATGCTGAGAGATCAAAGAAGAAAAGTTCTATAAAATGGGAAAGAAAGCAAGAAAGGATTTCTCTAGACTGGAAACACAGGCAAATAATCCAGTACTGGAGACTCTGAAAGCAAAAATGAATAGTACAGTAACCTAGATGTGGTCAGGTGCTACTTTTTAATATACCTAAATGTCTCATCTGTGAAGATGTGCATCTTAATGGATTCGGTATGCATTAAATCCAGTGTTTATTAGCTGTATAACAATCACTTTTTATGTCCCAATGAGGAATAGCATTTCTGTGTTGGTTAAAAAAAAATGTGTTTTTTACCATAATCTCCTAAACTTCTTAACATCTTACTGATCTGTGTAGAAATACTGTTTTTCCAGTGTCAATACAAACGTTTAAAAATACAGATACACAAGACAAAGGGCAGATTTCTTTTTTGATGGAAGGACGCTCCAACTATTCTCTTTTTGTGTATTGGGTGATCAACTGTTACTTTACTCCTTTAAAAGTGTGAGACATATTAAAAGGATTACAATGGAAAACAAGAGTTTTGGAGTTTGAAAAACAACAATAAACAACCCCATGAATAAAAGCCATTACCATCAGGACCAAATGTTCTCACCCAACCACCCTTTCCCCCTCCCATCTCCTAGAGCACAACTCCAAAATCGCTTCTAGGCTTTAACAAATTCAAGAGGGAAGAGCCACAGAATTAAGGGGAAAGTTTGCAACAAAATCAGAAACTGCTCCCAGCCTGCCCTGTAACAAACGCCTTATTTATCCTTTCATTATATAAATCCCAGATAGAACTAATAGTTTTTTAGTGGCTTCCCACTGCTGTGACACTTCTGAAACTACACCTTGATTTCTGCGGTAATTCTATCCCAGCTTTACTGATAAGGGAAGAAACTGCAACCTTGCACATTAACAACACACAGAGATACTCACCTTCACACATAGCTTTTTGTTGGGTGAGGGGGGAGGAGGAGGAGGAGGAGGAGGAGAGTGACAATTTATTGTAATGACCCCTGACCCTCATATATTTCACTTTAAGGCGAATACAGATCATACATGACTTTAGGGGGTCCATGGTAACAAACAAGATCCCTTCAAGATTAGATTAGGTGGGATTAAATTTTAAACATAAATAGAAATTATTGGTTTGAAGTAAATTCTCAGCAATTGCAAGGCCTTGAATTACTGTTTCAATGCGTCTGCCATGTTATATGGCACGAGTGGGGTTTTTTTTTTTTCTTTTAAGGCAGGGGAGAATGGCAGAAATAGTACAGTATAATTCAGTTTGAAACTGCTTAACATTCTACCAGCTTATTACTCATGCAATAAAATGGATTGATCTTGTATTCATGGGACATCCAGCCACAGTACAAGTCAATAAAAATAAAATGCAATAAAACCTTCTTGAAGTGTTAAGGAGTTGGCTGGCTTAAAATCATACAGCAGTTCACCTTTTTTGCTCTGAGAATCTATAAGGAGGAATTCATTTCTCTATGTCATTACAAATTGCACATAGAAGGTTTATTTAATTGGCGTGTTCCCTACCTTGCACAACTTGTCTCATCTCTGTAGGCCGCACCTTCCAGTTCCAAGATCAGCGAAGTCAGGTATTTAATGTAGCTTAACAAGCAGTAAAAGTAACAAAACTGTACATGGTAATTACAGCCAGCATTGGCCGTACATGAAACTGTGCATTAGGCTCTATAAAAAAAAAAAAAAAAAAATCAACCACCCTCAGGAGCAAAAGATACAAGCACCTTGAGTGACCACCTAAGAAGTATGGATAGAGTATCCTTGCTTCGTCTCCCACTCACACCCTCGCCCCCTTTCACAGACACCCCTCAGCTGCTATCACAGGATCAGACCCTGGTGGTACAGTACAGTACAACCTGTCATCATGATGCTACTGTAGGTTCAGACTTAATGCATATGGTTGGTTGGACAAAATAAAATTATGATGCAAACTGTCTTCTAAAATTTCTCTTTTTCCTAACTCTATTACCCAGTAGCAACTGAAGTGTTACCTTAAATGGTGGCTCGCTAGGCATGTTTTCATGATCAAAAGTGAATGATATATTCCACTTATTCTTGGAGGAGTGGCCTAGTGGTTAGGGTGGTGGACTCTGGTCCTGGGGAACTGAGTTCGATTCCCACTTCAGGCACAGGCAGCTCCTTGTAACTCTGGGCAAGTCACTTAACCCTCCATTGCCCCATGTAAGCCGCATTGAGCCTGCCATGAGTGGGAAAGCGCGGGGTACAAATGTAACAACAACATGGAATGTTGCTACTATTGGAGATTCTACATGGAATGTTGCTACTATTGGAGATTCTACATGGAATGTTGCTATTCCACTAGCAACATTCCATGTAGAAGGCTGCGCAGGCTTCTGTTTCTGTGAGTCTGACGTCCTGCACGTACGTGCAGGACGTCAGACTCACAGAAGCAGAAGCCTGCGCGGCCACATTGATGATCTGCAAGGGCCAGGCACAGGCAGCTCCTTGTGACTCTGGGCAAGTCACTTAACCCTCCATTGCCCAATGTAAGCCGCATTGAGCCTGCCATGAGTGGGAAAGCGCGGGGTACAAATGTAACAAAAAAAAAAACTAAGTATGTTATAGGACTGGAACTTGAAGCTCAGTGGCAATTGATAGGGCACAGTACAAAATAAGATTTGGCGTCTGTTGAAGGAGGTACAGGTATGACATGGAAATGTTTTCCTAGACGATAATCCAGTACATTTGAACCTGAGATGCACAGATTCCTTAATCTATTTCTTTTTCTATCAATAAGACATTTGTGCTGTTCGGGGAGGCCATTTCTGTTTGGCTGCTTATCTTTTTTGATCACAGATTCCAGACCTCTAAAGAAAATACACACACACTAAAAACATTAGACATACACCTAACCCTTTGAATAAAAAGCAAATGAATGCCTGGGACGCCAATCTCATGGAGACCCAGGCATGAAACGTTCAGCGAAAAGAGGGGGGAAACAAGTAAGGGCATGTCCAAACTCACACACAGTCACCACTGTTTGCCCTCACAGATCCACTACTGGGCACTTCACACTTCTACCGAACCAGAGAAAGAAACACATCTCTCATTAATAAGAAACAGATGTAGAGATGATTTTCTAGTGGGGGGAAAAAAAACCCTGCAACTTCTGTAGATACCTTTAATTGTATTAGGTTCCAATAATGGTGTAAAGAAAACATATCAACTGCTTTGTTTAAATGTGTTTACCGAAACAATTATAGCCCCTTTAGCTGAGCCCCATGTGATTGGCAGCTGTTAATGTACTGTAAATTGTGGCCTGTTGTCCCTGCCTCCTTTCATCCTCCCTCTCTCTCTCTCTCTCTCTCCTTCGCTCTGTTTTCTCTCTCTTTCTCTTCATTCTTTATCTAATCAAAGCCCATAATTACAATTGCCATTTTGTTTCCTCGAATGGGCAATCACTGCTATCTTCTACTGATAGAAACCCAGGGCTTGTCAACCTGATGCCTGACTGACAGCTTAAAGGCTGGGAGCCTCCTCAGTTCTCCAAAGCTATGAGTGAGTTCTCTGGCCCAGGCCTTTAGCAAAATAAACTTCACACACAGATACAAGTTTTGTTTTGTTTTTTTTAATAGGAGAAATGGCAGATTTCCAATCCAGCTCCTTTCAAAAGAAAAAATAAATCTTTCCCTTTAAAAAGTCACTCTTTTATGAGTTTTTCTTAGAAAGAGTTTCTTAGAAAGCGAAGGGGAGGGGATTTGATATACTGCCTTTCTGTGGTTACACTCAAAGTGATTTACATATTATATACAGGTGCTTCTTTTTGTCCCTGGAGGCTTGCAGTGGGAATTGAACCCCAGTTCCCTGGCCTCTGCACTAACCAGTGAGCTACTCCTCCACATTCCCACTTAGGTGTTTGGACTTGTTCAGTCAAAGTCTGATGATCCGGATAAAAGGATGCCTCAGTTCCCTAAAGTTCATGGAAAGCTATATAATATTTCAGAGCTGTTACGTCTTTTTCAAACCCCTTTGCATTAAACTTAATGTTAAGAAGGCAGATTCTGTAACAGGTGATCACAATGTAGGTGCTGAATTTCCGTGGACTGGGAGCTTATTCCGTAAGAATAATTACACACGTGAGTGTTCTTATAGCGTGCCAGCGTAAACCCACACTCAGCTCTTCGACTCAACCTAGTGTATAGCTGCTCTGGATTAGATGCTCTCTCTCTATTCCATGCTGTCCTTCCCCCTCCCCTCCCCCCATCTAGTTCTACCCTTCTTCTCTCTTTTTTCATGTGTGATAAATTCTTTGTATGCCTTTCATCCTTTCTTATCGAATTCTGTAGTTCCTTCCTCTCTTTTTCTGATGTTTTTGGACCTATGTAAACCGCCTAGATCTGCCCGTTAGGCTTGGCAGTATATCAAACTATAAACTATTTCTGACAGATCTCTGGCTCATGTAAATGCAAGAGCCTAAGGGACAGTGGCATAGCCAAGGTGGGCCTGGGTGGGCCCAGGCCCACCCACTTTGGGCTCAGGCCCACCCAGTAGCAGCACACCTATGATGTGGCTGGCAGGGATTCCCAAGCCCCACCAGCCAAAACCTCCCAACAACTGTCTATCCTGCATACCTTGTAAACAGAAGATCTTTGCCTGCAGCGAGCAGCGACTGACACATACTGTTCGCACCGGCCCCACAGCCTTCCCTCTGATGTACTCCCGCCTATGCAGAAACAGGAAGTTGCGTCAGATGGAAGGCTATGGGGCCAACGTGAGCAGTGTGTATTAGTTGCTGCTCACTGTCAGTGAAAATCTGCCATTTAAAAGATATGAAGGGGAGGGGGGATGTTTGAGTTCCAGCTCATTTTCGAAAGTGATCGCCGGCCATCTTCCGACATAAATGGGGAGATGGCCGGCAATCTCTCAAAGGCGGCCAAATTGGTATAATTGAAACCCCCTTTTTTGAGACCATCGCCGCTTTCCCATCGCCAAGCCGGCGAAAGTTCAAGGGGGTGTGTTGGCGGCGTAGCGAAGGCAGGACATGGGCAGGCATGGGCGTGGTTAACAGATGGCCGGCTTCAGCGCATAATGGAAAAAACAAAAGCGGCGTTAATGAGTATCTCGCTGGTTTTACTTGGTCCTTTTATTTTCACGACCAAGCCTCAAAAAGGTACCCCAACTCACCAGATGACCACCGGAGGGAATGGGGGATGAGCTCCCCGTACTCCCCCAGTGGTCACCAACCCCCTCCCACACTAAAAAAATAAAAATAAAAACCTTTTTTGCCAGCCTGTATGCCAGCCTCAAATGTCATACCCAGCTCCCTGACAGCAGTATGTAGGTCCCAGGCCCATCCCCCCCCCCACCTGTTACACTTGTGGTGGTGTTGAACCCTCCAACCCCCCCCCCCCAAACCCACTGTACCCACATGTAGGTGCCCCCCTTCACCCATAAGGGCTATGGTAATGATGTAGAGTTGTGGGGAGTGGGTTTTGGGGGGATTTGGGGGGCTCAGCACCCAAGGGAAGAGAGCTATACACCTGGGAGCTATTTGTATATTTTTGTTTAATTTTTAAATAGAGAGGTGTGGTAGCCGTGTTAGTCCACTCTTAAAGGTTATCAATAGAAATCAAACAAAATAAAACATGGAAAAGAAAATAAGATGATACCTTTTTTATTGGACATAACTTAATTCATTTCAGTGCCCCCTAGGGTGCCCGGTTGGTGTCCTGGCATATCAGGGGGACCAGTGCACTACAAATGCTGGCTCCTCCCACAACCAAATGCCTTGGATTTAGCCGGGGTTGAGATGGCTGCTTTTAGTTTCCATTATCGCTGAAAAACAAAAGCGGCCATCTCAAACCTGGCGAACTCTGGCATTTGGCCGGTCCAAACCATATTATTGAAAGAAACGATGGCCGGCCATCTTTTTCGATAATATGGTTGGCACCGCCCCTTTGCAGAGCCGGCCCCGAAGATGGCCAGCCATATAGATGGCCGGCGCCATTCGATTAGGCCCCTCCATATGGCATGCAGGTGAGAGAGGGAGAGACCAAGGGCCAGATGCACTAAACTTAACGAGCAAGTAGTAAACCCTGGCATGCACTAAATGCTTTTTTCCGACGACGGTAGCAACTAACGATTGCCTTAATGCTAGAAAACGGTGGAAAATCTAACAAGAGGTCTGTACCTCTCGTTGGGGCTGCGCAGAATTGGAAAACTTCATAAAATGTTTTTAAAAAATCAGGGGGGGGGGGGCAAAAATGGCCAAGGGCTTGTCATGGACGGCCATTATGGGAGTGCTCCACCCGAAAAACAGCCCAAGCGCTTGTCAGGAGCGCCCTTTATGGACGTTCTTCACTATATATAAAAAATAAAAAAATCAAACAGGCTCCGATGCTGCAGGCTCTTTTTTGGACCCCGGAATAATAAAAACGTCTTTTTTGGCCGTGCTTCACTCAGCTGAGAGACCTGAACGCGTTGTGATTGGCTCAGGGACTTCCAGGTCTCAGCTGAGTGAAGCACTGCCAAAAAAGACGTTTTTATTATTGTGAAGGGGGAAGGTGGCCAAAATGGACGCCCATCCAAAAAAAAAAAGTCCATTTTGGCTCCCTTAATAATAAAAACGTGCTGTGATTGGCTCAGAGACTTCCAGCTCTCTCAGCTGAATGAAGCACTGCCAAAAAAAAAAGACATTTTTATTAATAGAGGGCCAAAATGGACGTTTTTTTCGGATGGGCGTCCTCAACTGCACTGTCCTGGATCGAGCCACATTGGAGGGGGTGAGCAGAACGGCATCTTTGGGCGGCACAGGGAGGCGTATTTGGCATGCGCAGAGCAGCCAGCATAACGCTTGGCTGCTCTGCGCATGCTCGACCGGCCAACTATCCGACTGTTTAACGACGGAATAGAGAATGCAAGTCAGCTACAACGAGCAGCTCATTTGTCTTACTATTCCTTGATGCATGCCCGTTCCTTACCGATTCGCTAAGGGAATCAGTAAGGAAAGGGCTTTAACGAGTCTTGTGGGACGGGGCGGAGTTCTGCCCACCCATCTTGGGCCCAGGCCCACCCAAAATTGGGTGTCTGGCTATACCCCTGCTAAGGGGTCCTTTTACTAAGCCACAGTAAAAAAAGTGACCTGTGGTAGTGTAGGCGCATGTTTTTGGTGCGTGCTAAGCCATATTTTACCGCAGCTGGAAAAAAGGCTTTTTAAATGGGGGCAGTATGTGCTAGAATTAAAAGTAGCACATAGCCATTTACTGCCTGAGCCCTTACTGCCACCTATTGACCTAGCGGAAATACACGTGTGGTACTCATGCAGCACACGCCAATGTGGCTGCACTGCCGATTACCACCTGGAACACTCACCATGGTAGAAAATAGAAAAATATTTTTTACCACAGGAAATGGCGCGTGCCAACTTCGAAATTACTGCTGGATGGGCACGCTAACTGGGCAGTAGTGTTGATTTGATGCGTACTACATGCACTAGCACTGCTTTGTAAAAGGGCCTCTAATTGCGGCATTTATGCCTGCAAATTATGGTATCGGCCATTATATTAAAGTGTGTATTGTAGTTAATATGGCTTAACGCAAGGGATTTTACTGTGCAGTATCACAAATCAAACACAATTAGGGGAGGCATTTGAAGGATTTTTTTTTTATTCAGGTCATTAATTAATGTTCCCATTAGAATGCAGTACCTGCTCACAGTTGATGCGGGAACACTTGATGCCTCCTATTTGGCAGGCATTCAGGGCCAGATTCAGTAAAAGGCATCTAAAATGTAGGCACATTGGAAAAATGTGAATAGTGCTATTCTATATACCACGCCTACAGTAAGATGTGATTTACAGAATAGCACATTAGCAGGGGGAACATGCGTACATTTAGGCGCAGCCATTTACACCACTGAAAACCTGGTGTAAATACCCATACCTAAATGTATGCGCGTTCAAGTGTACAGCGCTGCGTACGTCTAGTAGCACTATAGAAATGATAAGTAGTAGTAGTAGTAGTTCCCCTGAATTCTATAACAATGCACATAAATTTGATTGATGCCTACAGTCCTCTCATGGCTGCACCCCCTTTTCAGCTACGCATGTTGGAATTTATGTACGCCTCTTTTAAGAATACGCCTAAAAACAGGCACGCTTAAATTCCAATTATTGCCAATTAGTGATGATAATTGGTTGTTATCAGGTGTTCAAAACATGGCAGCAAGGCTGGTATTCAAGAAGTCAAAATATGAAAGAGCAACGCCACTGCTCAAAACACTGCACTGCCTGCCAATCGAGGCAAGACTACCCTTCAAAGCGAACACCCTCATTTTCAAAATACTATTTGGAACGGCACCTAAATATATGTGATCGTACTATCCCCGAGAAATGCAAGTCCAGAAACCAGATGTAACCTACTTCTCCACCTACCCAACTGCAGAAATATAACCTATAAAACCATCTACACGGCAGGATTTAGTTGCCTGGGTTCCAAATGGTGGAACTCAAGACCAAAAGCCACAAGAAGCATCACTATCTTCAATTCATGAAAGAAATGAAAACCTACTTCTTCAAAATATTCTACAGCTAACTACATAAACTATTGATGTCCTACCTCTACAAATCTACCTTATTAAAACTCTTCAGATAACCACATAAACTATTGTTCTACCTCTATCAACATCCAACCTCTACAAATCTACCTCATCAAAATTCTTCAGATAACTACATAAACTATTTTGGACCATTTGTAACCTTTTTAGGGCACCCTCCTTACATCCAGCATAGATGAAATTGCAGTAATCGAACTGAGTTAAAACCAAGGAATGAACTAGCAGTCTAAAGATTCCTGGCGAGAAATATGATCTGATTCTCCTCAGCTTCCAAAGAGACCTGAAGAATTTTTTTCACTACTAAGGAAACCTGAGGCTTGAACATGAGGTGACTATCAATTGACTCTATCTATGCTTAGGGTACTGGGTGTGTTAATTGACAGTCACCTCAATCCTTGCAGACTTTAGATACCAGGGTACCAAGTGGTGGAATTCACTGCCAATGGCAATCAAGGGTCAGCCTGATTACTCTCCTCTTTGAGAGACTTCTATCTATTGATGGATATCTTAGGTTGCAACTGGCCATAAATGGTCTGTCTTTGATATTGTAACATCCCATGGTTTCTACGCCCTAACAATTTTTGACTTGACTTTGTCTTCCCATAACTCCTCACAATGTAACCCATAATCGTACTGTAACACACTGTATTGCCATCATTCACAATGTATTGTAAGCCACACTGAGCCCGCAAATAGGTGGGAAAATGTGGGATACAAATGCAATAAATAAATAAAAATATTTTGTTTATGGCTTTGTAAACGTTGTCTGTTGTTTATTTACTGTTAGCCACATTGAACTCCAGTATGTTTGGGATAATGTGGGGTATAAATGTCAAAATAAGTAAATAAATAAAATGTTTCCATGCCCATGCCACACCTTTGAGAAAGAAATTCTGAGAAACATATCAGTGCACAATTTACCGCAAGATAACAAGCAAACCACTGCAAAATGAGCCTGCTTCTGCATGTTAATTTTGTTAACCCCCAGATCCTATAAATGGCGCACAGATTTGGGCACTTGAATTCAAGTGTGCTGCCAAGATACGCACTCATCTTAATTGGCTAATGAGCCATTAACAAGCAATAATTGAACGATAATGATCAAATATTGACAATAGTTGGCACCAATTGGGATTTGCATGCGCATCTGGCTGAACACTGTTCTATAATACCAGGCACCCAAGTCCCATGGTGCTCAACTCAAAGGGGGTGTGGCCATGGGAGGGGCATGGTCATGTCATGGGTGTTCTGAAAAGTTGCTCGCGATGTTATTAAATAATGGTTCAGTGAGCCTAAGTTGGGCACCAGCATTTACACCAGATTTCAGCAGGCATAAATTTGGCGCCCAAATTTAAGGCGCGGGAATCAATGCTAAGCGCAGTTCTATAAAGGGCACCCATTATAGATTTGAACATAATGTCAATCTTTTCCTGCAGCCATTTTTGAGTGCCATTTATAGAATTCCTCCTAAGTGCTTAATTTACTTTAGTAAAGGGGCACCTACATCTGTAAATGTCAGCCATGCCTATGCCCATCCATTCCTCACCCCTGTGAATGCTCCGTTGTAATTACACGCTAAGCCACTTCAGCATATAAATTATAGAACAGAGTAGGGGTAGGCAACCTTGGTCCTTGAGGCCGCAACCAAGTCGGGTTTTCAGGATTTCCTCAATGAATATGCATAAGATTTATTTGCGTATAATGGAGGCAGTGTATGCAAATAGATCTCATGCATATTCATTGGGGAAATCCTGAAAACCTGACTGGAATGTGGCCCTCGAGGACCAAAGTCACCCACCCCTGGAACAGAGCTTAGTGCGCTGCTGCTATTTATGGGGCCCTTTTCTAAGCGGTAGTAAACCCAATGCGTGCTTACCACTCGCCATTCCGGAACTACTGCCGGGTTACCGCAGGGGCCTCACAGTTGTTCCCACCCCCAGCGCACACACCATTTCCGGCACTACAAAAATATTTTCTATGTTTGCAGTGCTGGTGTTTACCCTGCGGTAATCAGGTAGCACTGCATGCTGTCTGGTTACCATCAGGTTAGCTTGGGAGCCCTTACCACCATCTCAATGAGTGGCTGTAAGAGCTCCCCCCCCCCCTGAAATGGGGAAAAAAAAAGATAGTCTTTTATCCACTGCGATACAAGTTACTTAGGACCCCCTTTTACTGCACCTTAGTAAAACAGCCCCTATCTGCGTGTGTATACTTATGCACATGAATGGCAATATTCTATCTCCCCCCCCCGCCCCCGCCCCCGCCCAATATTCAAAATTATTTAACCAGTCAGGAAAGGCTCCTTGCCAGTTAAATAGCATTTAAGCACCTAACCGCAGATATTCAGTGAGATATAGTCAGTTATAGGGTTACCATATTTTGTCCCCCCAAAAGGAGGACACATGCCCCGCCCCCACCACACACACACCCCGCCCCCTGTCACACCCTTCATTCCGCCCCCGGTCACATTTTCCCCTCCCCTCTGTCACATACTCCGTCGCCCCCCCCCTCCCCGTCACCCCCTCCCCTTACCTTACTACTGCCCTGGTGGTCTAATGACCTCTTTGGGGCAGCAAAGAGCCCCTTCTTTCCTGCCCGGAGCGCTGCCCTGCACGCATCCTTCCTGTTGCTGATCCTCGGCGCCGAGTCAAAATGGCCGCCGAGAGTTGAAGTCTCGCGAGGTCACTTCAACTCTCGGCAGTCATTTTGAATCAGCTCCGAGGATCAGCAACAGGAAGGAAGCATGCAGGGCAGCGCTCCGGGCAGGAAAGAGGGGGCTCTTTCCTGTCCCGAAGGCGGAAGAGGTCGCTACACCACCAGGGCACTAGTAAGTAAGGGGAGGGGAGGCTACCAATCTGCCCGTTTGTCCGGATTTCTGGACAAATGGGCAGGCTGACGGGCGGGCTGGGCCCGCCCACCAGCCTGCCTGTTTGTCCAGAAATCCGGACAAACGGGCAGATTGGCAAAACCCGTCCGGTTGCCCGGACGTGCCCTCAAAAAGAGGACATGTCTGGGTAAATCCGGACATATGGTAACCCTAGCCAGTTAGCTCCCACTGAATATCCCAGTTAGCAGCTGGCCACTAACCAGCTACATCATGTGACATAGCCAGTCAGGTACAAATATTCAGCGCCAAACTGACTATGTTGAGCGGTTAAAATAGGCCGCTTAAATAGCAGGTCTATCTTTGACCACTAAAAAGTTAAACTGGTTAGCACAGCAGGTAAAAATGCACCCAGGGGAGGGGTGTCTTTTTGCCGGGGGGGGGGAGGTGGTGTCCTTTCACCGGGGGGTGGAGGGGGTCGCACTGCACCCGGGGGGGGGGGGGGGGCGCATCGGCGATCTGCCCCGGGTGTCAGCCACCCTAGGAACGTCACTGATGCTGGTCACTGAAAATGGCCTGGCATTGAATATCCGGGGTCAGCGCTGATCGCAGCACTTATGTGGGCTGTCTTTCGCAGGCTGAATATCAACCCCTATAAATTTCTGGGCACAAACTGTACATAAATTTAGGTAACCTGTTATAGATTGAGGGGGCAAAACTCAAGCACTGTTTAGGCCTGACACCTATGAATTTTCTTAAATAAGATTATTCACGGTAGCAGTAACTATTCAGATGGATGTTTCCATTGAAAGGTGCACTGATTCCTATAATATGGGTAAGAAATCCATAAGCCATGCAGTACAATTTTCAATTCATCTGTCACAGAAATAACAGTTACTGACAGCTGCCAGGACTCGGCTGACTGCTTAAGAACGTCTTTCTGAGGGGAGAGTTAGTGAAGTCTACTATTCTTTAAAAAAAAAAAAAAAATCTGATTTCAGTAAAATAAAAAACACAAATCTGTTCTTGAAAGAAATGTTACCGTCATTTGTAACTTTTATTTTAAACTAGAGAAAGATATATCGTCTCTAACAGAGAAAAACATCTTTTAGAAAAAAAAGATCACTTGGAAATGCTGTGGTCTTTCCTCTCGCCCATCGCAGCTGCCCTCTGGTCTCAGTGCAGGGTACGTCAGAACAGAAAACACCTCACAAATCAAATTTGAACCAGGACTGGCTTTGATTAATGACATGATGCCCCCCCCATAAAGCTGAGAACATTTTAAGACAGATTTGGATATCCAAAAAAAATGATTTTATCGATCCTGAACCAGTTCAATGAATCTACATGGGTTCATCAAATTAGTCTCCAAACCTCTTTCAGTCTACTCATTAGTACTGCAGAAGAAAAACCTTGAATTATGGTAGTTAAAAAAAAATCTGTTTACTCTTAAAAAATCATGTGGCCTTTCCTGAATTAAAAGCTGGTGCTCCCCACAAACATAATCCATAAAGAGGATAAAATTGGTGTATAAATGTAGTGGAAAGGGAACACCACCAAGGTGGAGGAAGAAAAACACCACCAAGTCACGGACGGGAAAAGAGAGTAAGATTTACTTTTTGTAATTAATCTAAAAACGTCAATTAAAAAAAAGAAAAGAAAAGAAGAGTAGGGTGTCAGATGGCACTTTGAACCACAGAAAAAAAGGTATGTAATCCAATGTAATAAAAAGTTTATTTGTGGTCAAAACACTTTTGAGACTCGACACAGTACCACATCCTGACTCCCCCTGTGTTTTGGTGGTAGGTTCCCAGATGTCTTTGGCCCACTAGCAGTCCTTCCTGCCACATTGACCCACTGACACAGTGGTCTCCGGCGGCCCCGTGGCCCACAGCCCCATTCTCAGCAGTGCACTGTGCAGGATATACTTTTAAAGGACCCGCTGCCAGAACTCTTGGATGCCTGCAGGAGCCATTGTTTCTGGGTCCGGGAATATTTAAAGGAGCTCCTGACTTCCTTCAGTGCCATTGCAACAGGTCCCCAGGAGTTGACCCTCATCTAGCCTTGCCTTGTGTGTCTCCAAGTCTCTGCCCAGTCTTGCCTTGTCTTCAAGTTTCAGCCTTGTCTTGTCTCCATGTTCCAGCCTTGCCTTGACTTCAAGTTCCAGTCTTGTCTTTTCTCCAGTTTTCTGCCTTGCCTGCCATGTTTCCAAGATCCAGCTTTGTCTTGTCTTCAAAATCCGCAATTCCAGGAATAATATGTATAGAATGTTTGTACATTTGGGAAGCTCGCCAGGTGCCCTTGGCCTGGATTGGCCGCTGTCTTGGACAGGATGCTGGGCTCAATGGACCCTTGGTCTTTTCCCAGTGTGGCATTACTTATGTACTTATGTACTAAGTTCCAGCCTTGCCTTGCCTCCAATTTCATTCCTGTCTTGTCTCCTGCTTCAGTCCTGACTTGTCCTCCTTGGTCTTGGCTGGATCCAGTTCTTGCTCTGTCCTCTTGCCTTTCCACTTTTAATGGGCCTACTGCTGGAACGCCCACAGCAGCCATTGTTTCTAAGTCTGAGGATATTTAAGGGAGCTCCTGACTTCCTTCAGGGCCTTTGCAACAGGTCCCCAGGAGCTGTCCCTAGTCTAGCCTTGCTTTGTGTGTCTCCAAGTCCCTGCCCATTCTTGTCTCCAAGTTCCTGCCTTGCCTGCCGTGTCTCCAAGTTCCAGCCTTGCCTTGCCTTCAAGTTCCAGCCTTGCCATCTCCAGTTTCATTCCTGTCTTGCCTCCTGCTTGTCCTGACTTGTTCAACTTGGTCTTGGCTGGATCCAGTTCTTGCCCTGTCCCCTTGCCATGCCTTGTCTGGATCCAGTTCTTGCCTTGTCCTGTCTTAACTTGTCTAGATTCAGTTCTTGCCCAAGGAAAGAGTAATATGAAAATACTAGTAAAAAAGCCCCGTTTCTGATGCAAATGAAACGGGGGCTAGCAATGTTTTCTTCTGTGTGCATGTGGCAGTGTGTGTGTCCGTGCCCTCTGGCCTCTCTCCCCTCCCCCCTCTGAGTCCTTCACTGTTACAGAGCCAGCGATTTGATTTCGTGCTCTGCTGTTGTCCTTCACTGACTGTGTTACAGAGAGGGCGGGGCAGACACTCATAGGGAAACCGGATATCTCGCCCCCTTCACACTTCCGGCTGGAGGCTTCATAGAACGTTGGTGTTGCCTTTTATATAGAGAGATTTGACAAGCCGAGTGAGCTCCAGCCTTTCCTGTGCCTGAAGGCTGGAGCTCACTCTTGAAGAATTGAATTGTTAGCACCCGTTTTTTGATGACGGCTCGTTGAGTATTTTCACATTGCTTTTTCCATGCAATGCATTCAATGATAGAGTACCAGATAGAAATTGACCCTTCAGGCAGACAGTACACCTGCCAAAACACAGACTGTGTGAAGTCCCTCTGTATCCACTGCTGGTGCTTTACAAAGAAAAGTGACATTTTGAACCTGGGATCTCTTATGGTATTGGTGTGGAAGCCCTCACTCATTCCCTACTCTTTGTCTGCTGTGTTTCAGATTACGTATGGTCTATTTATGCTGTTCTCCGAGTATGAAACTGGGTGCAGCATGGGCAGGGATGTAACTTATAGAATATACTGTATGTTACGAGTGCCCTTGGTGCATCTATGTGCCTGCAGTTATGACACCTCTATGGCTGGTGTAACTGCATGTGTCTAAATAGAGGGAGCACCGATCCTGGATTATGCTTAGTATTCTACAATGACATCCTGGCACTCAGATGCTGTTATGGAATAGGCTGTCACCATGCTGAATCAGGGCACCATTTTCACAATTGCCACCTAATTGGGCAAGATGGTGGAGGCTATTATTAAGAATAAAATTGCAGAGCATATACAAAAACATGGACTGATGAGACAAAGTCAGCACGGATTTAGTGAAGGGAAGTCTTGCCTCACCAATCTAATGCATTTTTTTGAGGGGGTAAGCAAACATGTGGACAATGGGGAGCCGGTTGATATTGTATATCTGGATTTTCAGAAGGCGTTTGACAAAGTGCCGCACGAAAGACTCCTGAAGAAATTGCAGAGTCATGGAATCGGAGGTAGGGTATTATTATGGATTAAGAACTGGTTGAAAGATAGGAAGCAGAGAGTAGGATTGCGTGGCCAGTATTCTCAGTGGAGGAGGGTAGTTAGTGGGGTCCCGCAGGGGTCTGTGCTGGGTCCGTTGCTTTTTAATGTATTTATAAATGACCTAGAGATGGGAATAACTAGTGAGGTAATTAAATTCGCCGATGACACAAAATTATTCAGGGTCGTCAAGTCGCAGGAGGAATGTGAACGATTACAGGAGGACCTTGCGAGACTGGGAGAATGGGCATGCAAGTGGCAGATGAAGTTCAATGTTGACAAGTGCAAAGTGATGCATGTGGGTAAGAGGAACCCGAATTATAGCTACGTCTTGCAAGGTTCCGCGTTAGGAGTTACGGATCAAGAAAGGGATCTGGGTGTCGTCGTCGATGATACGCTGAAACCTTCTGCTCAGTGTGCTGCTGCGGCTAGGAAAGCGAATAGAATGTTGGGTGTTATTAGGAAGGGTATGGAGTCCAGGTGCGCGGATGTTATAATGCCGTTGTATCGCTCCATGGTGCGACCGCACCTGGAATATTGTGTTCAGTACTGGTCTCCGTATCTCAAAAAAGATATAGTAGAATTGGAAAAGGTACAGCGAAGGGCGACGAAAATGATAGTGGGGATGGGACGACTTTCCTATGAAGAGAGGCTGAGAAGGCTAGGGCTTTTCAGCTTGGAGAAGAGACGGCTGAGGGGAGATATGATAGAAGTGTATAAAATAATGAGTGGAATGGATCGGGTGGATGTGAAGCGACTGTTCACGCTATCCAAAAATACTAGGACTAGAGGGCATGAGTTGAAGCTACAGTGTGGTAAATTTAAAACGAATCGGAGAAAATGTTTCTTCACCCAACGTGTAATTAGACTCTGGAATTCGTTGCCGGAGAACGTGGTACGGGCGGTTAGCTTGACGGAGTTTAAAAAGGGGTTAGATAGATTCCTAAAGGACAAGTCCATAGACCGCTATTAAATGGACTTGGAAAAATTCCGCATTTTTAGGTATAACTTGTCTGGAATGTTTTTACGTTTGGGGAGCGTGCCAGGTGCCCTTGACCTGGATTGGCCACTGTCGGTGACAGGATGCTGGGCTAGATGGACCTTTGGTCTTTCCCAGTATGGCATTACTTATGTACTTATGTACTTATTGTATAAGCCCCTTTTTTAACCCATTTTAGAGAGCATTTTCCATGCATGGTTCACAGCTGGAAAATATGTATTATAGGGATGGGCAACGATTAAAAGTTTTAATCATAATTAATTGTGTATTTTGGGCACATGCTTTTCAGTTTTTTAATGTTGGCCCAAATATCCTTTAGAACAAATGCTTAGTGTGACTGATTATCCTGCACAACATGCTATTCAATTAGAAGAGGGCAACGATTAAAAATTTTAAATCAAAATTAATTGTTGTATTAAACATTTTATTCACACAGTTAATCGCACCTCCGGGCTGGATGACTTGGCACTGCATGGAAATTTTCTTACACCTGCTGAATATAATGAAAAGTTGCATACGCACCCTTCTTCCCACAGCACATTGCTCCCCCTCCCCTTCATACGGGTACCTATCTTTCCCCTCTCCTGCTGCATCCTTCCCCTGTACATGCTCCCAAGTGTCTCCCCTTCTGCTGATAAACCTGTTATCCCTGACACACAGACAGCTATTTCTCTCCTCTCCTGCTACTGACCATCCCCCCCAGCACACAAGTCCAGCAACTCCCCCTCCCCCCTCATTTATCTTAACATTTGTCTGGTCTTCATAGGGTCTCAGGTAGTGATTTCCACATGCTACTTGTAACTGATATCCATACCTTTCCTCTGCTATGTTATGCCAAGGTGAAATAGGATTGGCAGGGGAGAGAAAGCAATGCTGGACAAGAGAGGGGAGTTAAAATTTTGATCAGGATTTAAAATTTTAAAAAATTAATAGAATTAATATTGCACTTAATGCCCACTCCTAATTTATTATAATATTATGCAGGGGTACACACCCTGTCAGAAATAGGTGGCACCCAGCCGTCTAAAGCCTCCTTTTATGCGATCTGTGCATAGGTGCCCCAGCAGCAGAGTTTGGATGGAGCTAGGATAGAGTTTATTTATATCCCACATTATCCCAGCAACATGAGTTCAATGTGGCTAACAATACAGTGAAATCACATCATAAAGAACACAAAGTGAACATATTAAAAGACTATCCAGCTTATTTTCGAAAGAGATCGTCGGCCATCTTCCGACACAAATCGGGAGATGGCCGGCCATCTCCTGAACCCAGCCAAATCGGTATAATCGAAAGCGGATTTTGGCCGGCGCCAACTGCTTTCCGTCGCGGAGTTGGCGAAACTTCAAGGGGGTGTTTCGGCAGGGTACAGAAGGCAGCACAGGGGCAGGACGGGGGCGTGGTTACGAGATGGCCGGCTTCGCCCAATAATGGAAAAAATATGGCTGGCTCTGATGAGCATTTCGCCGGCTTCACTTGGTCCATTTATTTTTATGACTAAGCCTCAAAAAAGTACCCCAGATGACCACCGGAGAGAATCAGGAATCACCTCCCCTTACTCCCCCAGTAGTCACCAACCCCTTCCCGCCCAAAAAAAAAAATTTACACATTTTTTTTACCAGCCTCTATGCCAGCCTCAAATGTCATACCCAGCTCCTTGACAGCAGTATGCAGGTACCTGGAGCAGTTTTTTGTGGGTGCAGTGCACTTCAGGCAGGTGGACCCAGGCCCATCCCCCCCCTACCTGTTACACTTGTGGTTGTAAATGGGAGCCCTCCAAACTCCCCCAAAACCCACTGTATCCACATGTAGGTGCCCCTCTTCACCCCTTAGGGCTATGGTAGTGGTCTAGAGTTGTGGGGAGTGGGTTTTGGGGGGGATTTGCGGGGCTCAGCACCCAAGGGAAGGGAGCTATGCACCTGGAAGCAATTTTTTTTTTAATTTTTAGTAGTGCCCCCTAGGGTGCCCGGTTGGTGTCCTGGCATGTGAGGGGACCAGTGCACTACAAATGCTGGCTCCTCCCACAACCAAACACCTTGCATTTCACCGGGTTTGATATGGCTGGGCCCAGTTTCCATTATGGCCGAAAACCGAACCCGGCCATCTCTAAACCCGGCAATCTCAACATTTGACCTAAATGTTGAGATTTAGCCAGCCGGCCATCTTTTTCGAAAATACAGTTGGCTCCGCCCATTTACGGAGCCGGCCCCCGGAGATGGCCGGCGCCATTCGATTATGCCCCTCTATAATACATAGTACATTGCAATAGAAAAAGAAAGTAAAAAAAAAAACCCAAAACAAACCCAATACAGAACTATGAAAATAAGATTCAGCAACCAAAAGTTGATTAGGCAGGGAAATCAGAACACCCCTGACACGCCCATGCCCTTTTGAGTTATGTGATGTTAAAGTTAAGCACCATGCCTTATAAGAACATAAGAGTAGCCATACTGGGTCAGACCAATGCTCCATCCAGCCCAGTATCCTGTTTTCCAAACAGTGGCCAAGCCAGGTCACAAGTACCTGGCAGAAACCCAAATCGTGGCAACACTCCACACTACAAATCCCAGAGTAAGCAGTTGCTTCCAATATCTGTCTCAATAACAGACTATGGACTTTTCCTCCAGGAATTGGTCCAAATATTTTTAAACATGAGGCAGAGATATGCATGTATGTTGTAGAGCATTTGCATATCTGCACAAACTTAGACAGACCATTTGTACCTGCCTAAGAGCAGGGCTCAATGTCTGTGCCTATTTCCTGGAAAGCACAGCATCTGCACCTATCTTTCTAGCCTAGATAGCAGGCTCACTATTACAAAAGAGGCTCAGCCTTCTTGATTACTTTCTAGTAGCATTTAGGGCCATATGTACTAAAGTGCAAAGGGACTTTTGCAAAAGTGCACTTTGCATGATAATAGCACAAAATACATGGAAATGCACAAAAATGCCAACGTTCAGGTGTCTGGACTATTTTTGAGCAAAGTACCCTTTGGTGAAATGCATAGGCGGTCGGTGGCCCAACTGTTTGGGGAGGCTAAAGGGGGCGGGGTTAGGGGTGGGGCCAGGGGTGGAGCTTAAATCCATAATTGTCTGATAACACAGAAAAAATAAAAATAAAAGTCACAATTAATACCTTTTATTAAATTTAGATATTAGCTATGTATCATATGTCAAAGAATAAAGTGGTTGCTCAAAGTATATACTAACCACAATCGCTCAACTGCAAAACACTAATCACAACTTTGTGCAAAAACACACTCAGAACCTTACTGTACCATAAATATTACACTGGGCAGAACCTAATACACCAATATACCACCCATACGGAAAATGCAGACCGTCAACAATAAGAAACAAGGGATCATAATATCACAATTCTCATGTAGAGCCACAAAACACCCTAATTCATGTTTAATGTGGGATAAAATGCCATAAGTAAATAAATATAAACTTTTAATGTTGAGCACCTGATTCTCAAAGTGGACATATTCCAAACACTATAATGAAAATAAAATAATCTTTTCTACCTTTGTTGTCTGGTGACTTTGTTTTTCTGATCATGCTGGCCAAGTATCCGATTCTGCTGCTATCTGTCCTCTTAACTCCGGTTCCAGGGCTTCCTTTCCATTTATTTCTTTACTTTCTGCCTTTCTTCTTCATTTCTTGCCTTACATCCGTAAGTAAAAGCTGGGTCCTCTGCAGACTTGGCTGTCCAGTGGATCCAGCTTCTGCCTATTTTCTCCATCGATGTGCAGGTTTTCCCCCTTTTCCCTCATCTCATCTCCTTCCTCTGTCTTCCCTCCCCTCCATGCATGTCCAGAATTTCTCCCCTTCATTCATGTGCATCTCCTTCCTGTCTTCCCGTCTCGCCATCCATGTCCAGCAACCCTCTTCTCCCCTCTAGCCACCCATGTCCAGCAACCCTCCTCTCTCTTCCCTGCCCTCCCCTCCATCCACCCATGTCCAGCAACCCTCCTCTCCCCTCTAGCCACCCACCCATGTCCAGCAACCCTCCTCTCTCCCCTGCCATCCCATCTATCCACCCATTCCAGCAATCCTCCTCTCTCCTCTGCCATCCCCTCTATCCACCCATTCCAGCAACCTTCCTCTCTCCTCTGCCATCCCCTCTATCCACCCATTCCAGCAACCCTCCTCTTTCCCCTGCCATCCCCTCTATCCACCCATTCCAGCAACCCTCTTCTCCCCTGTCCTCCATGCATACCCAGCACGATTCTCCTCTCCCCTTCCCCTCCCCTCGTTTACTATCTGCCCCGTGCCATCTTTAATTTACCTGCGTCCCAGCGTCGGCCCGCCGCGTCATTTCAAAGCCCACCCTGCTGCCTGTCTCTATTCTTCCCTCCGTTCGCGATGTGATTCGTTCGGCAGAGTCCCGCCTTCTGACATCATTTCCTCGAGGGCGGGACTCTGCCGAACTAATATGTCGCGAAGGGAGGGAAGAATAGAGACAGGCAGCAGGGCGGGCTTTCAAATGACGCGGCGGGCCGACACTGGGACGCAGGTAAATTAAAGATGGCGCGGGGCAGTTAGTAAACAAGGGGAGGGAACAGGGAGACTCACGGCGCCGCCTAACTCTTTCCTGCTGTGGCTGGGGAGGCTTAGCCTCCCCAAGCCTCTTATACCGGGCGCCTATGGTGAAATGAAATCTATCACTAGGGTTGAGCTGATGCCATTTTGAAAAGAACAGTTGGCAGGGCAGAAGTGGGCGTCATTCCTGCCCAATTATCGTACCCTGAGGCTGGGGAGGAGTCTTTCAGCCCACTAGGAGTTCAGGTCCTCCCAAAAGAAAGGATCGAGGCTGGCCTCAAGTTTGGGCCACTAAGCCCTTTAATTTAGCCATGCTGCCAACAATTGAAGTCTGCAACATGTGAAGTCCTTGACTACGGCAATACACAAAAAAAACTTTATAAACATTAGCTAAGGACCATAGCTCAGCCACTTGTAGTCTGTCTTCGTATGAAGAAACGGATGCAAGCGTCTTAAGAAGCCCAACGTGAAAAGCTTTTTGGGGCTCGGTCCGGTCCTTCGACATCGACATCAGTACCGAGGTTGGCGGCGTCGGCATCAACAGGAGCATTGACGTTGGGAGCAGAGGTAATGGCTGCTGAGAGACCAACCCGCACTGGGAGCAGTGAGGCATCAAGTGGGTCTCCACCTGTCTCGAGGCCTCCTGTTATGCAGGCACCCTGGGACCGACCTGCGTCGGACCCGGCCATGAGAAGGCGTGAGGATTCTCAATGACGGGCGACAAGCGAAGGCAAAGAAGCGCCGTCATTGATCTCCTTCAACACATGGTGCTGGGTTCTCCGGGACATCGAGGGAATCGGCACCCGAGAAGCATCGGCACCAAGAGGATCGCTCCCCCTCTATACAGAAGGTGCCGATGCGTCAGTCTCCTAGCAGCCCGGTACCTGCTCCCGAGCCTCAACAGATTCTGCCACTGGCTGCTCCACCAATCCCACAGCCTTGTCCAACGGCGGATCTCGACGAACGCATCAGGGCCCTGCTTCCAGAGCTTCTGGAAGGATTGCTGCATCACTCTGCTTCGGTGTCGGGGGTGTTTGCACCTTCCGTGCCATCTGCTGCAGCGGCATCTGGCCCTTCGCCTGTGGTGAGGTCCCTGACCTTGGTGCCGCCTGCGGCATTGGCGTCGGCTGTCACCCAGGTCGACTCCCCTTCGATGTCGGTGGAGGAAGCTTCACCACAGTCCATGCGGGTGTCGACTTCTCAACATCGCCATCGAGGACGTTGTTCCTCAGCATCGAGGTAGGCTCAGTCTCGGACTGCCCTGAGAGAAGTCTTGTCCGATACTGAAGAGGATCATTCGTGGGAGGAAGAGGAAGATCCCAGGTACTTTTCTTCTGATGAGTCCTATGGGATTCCCTCTGAACCTTCCCCTCCACCAAAAAGGAGACTATCTCCACCAGATAGTCTGTCCTTTACCTCCTTTGTCCGGGAAATGGCTACGGCTATTCCTTTCCCTATGGAGGTTGAGGATGAAGCCAGGGCTGAGATGCTCGAGGTCCTGGATTATCCTTCTCCACCTAGAGAGGCTGTAACGGCTCCTTTGCATAACGTACTGAAGGAAGTCCTTATGCGAAACTGGTCGTTCCCGCTATCTAACCCCGTGATCCCAAAAAAAGCTGAATCCCAGTATCAGATCCACGGTGAACCTGGATTGATGAAGTCTCAGCTACCTCACAATTCCATGGTGGTGGACTCTGCCCTCAAAAGAGCCAAGAGTACTAGAGACTATGCCTCGGCACCCCCAGGCAGAGAAGCTAGGACCTTGGATTCTTTTGGGAGGAAGATGTATCAGGCCACTATGCTCGCCGCCAGGATCCAGTCATACCAGCTCTTCACGAGCATCCACTTGCGGAACTCAGCAAGGCAACTGTCCAGCTTGGTTGACGCACTCCCTCCAGAGCAGGCTGAGCCTTTTTGCCAGGTGGGCAGGCAGCAGAAGGCGTGTCGAAACTTCCTGGCCAGGGGTACATTCATCACTTTTGATGTAGCATCCAGAATCGCGGCTCAAAGTATAGTGATGTGCAGACTCTCATGGCTGCGTGTCTCTGACCTGGATCATATGGTCCATCAGTGGATGGCAGATGTTCCTTGCCGGGGGGGACAACCTTTTAAGTGAGAAAGTAGAGGATCTAGTTGACCAGATCAAGAAGCATAATGATGCTATGGATTCTCTCTCCCGCCAGGCGTCTTCTGCTACTACCTCCTCATGTAGGAGGTATTTTGGGGGGAAGAGAAGTACACCTTATTCCTATCTTAGGCATAGGTACACTCCTGCTTCTCGGCAGCCTGCCCAGGCTCAGCCCAAGCGCTCTCGTACTCGTCAACAGCGTGCGCCTAAGGCCACTGCAGATCCCCAGTAAAAGCAAGGGATGGGCTTTTGACTGGCTCCAGTTCAGCATAGCCTCAGTAAAAGTGTCCGTACCAGATGACTTGCCAGTTGGGGGGAGGTTGATATTTTTTCACCAAAAGTGGCCGCTCATAACCTCTGACCGTTGGGTTCTTCAAATAGTCCAGTTAGGATACACCCTCAATCTGGAATCCAAACCTCCAAGTTGCCCACTGGGAGCTCATTCTTACAGCTCTCAGCACAAACAGGTACTTGCAGAGGAACTCTCCGCCTTTCTAAAGGCGCAAGCGGTCGATCCCATTCCACCAGGGGAAGAAGGGCTGGGATTCTATTCCAGGGACTTCCTTATGCAAAAGAAAACAGGGGGGATGCGTCCCATCCTAGACCTGAGGGCCCTGAACAAATTTCTAGTCCGAGAAAAGTTCAGGATGGTTTTCCTGGGCACCCTTCTTCCCATGATTCAAGAAAATGATTGGCTATGCTCTCTGGACTTAAAGGATGCTTACACACACATCTCGATACTCCCAGCTCACAGGAAGTATCTTTGATTTCAGCTGGGAACACAGCACTTTCAGTACTGTGTACTGCCCTTTCGTCTGGCATCTGCACCTAGGGTTTTTACAAAGTGCCTAGCGGTAGTCGCAGCGTCGCTCCGCAGGCTGGGGGTGCATGTGTTCCCTTATCTCGATGATTGGTTAGTGAAGAGCACCTCGGAGGCAGGCGCTCTACAGTCCATGTCCCATCTCACCCCAGTTCAAAAGTTGGAATTCATTGGAGCTCTGTTGAACACAAAGACAGCTCGAGCTTATCTTCCCAAGGCAAGGGCAGACAACCTCCTGTCCCTAGTGTCCACAGCTCGAGCATCTCAAAGATCACAGCTCGGCAGATGTTGAGACTTCTGGGGCACATGGCTTCCACAGTTCATGTAACTCCCATGGCACGTCTACACATGAGATCAGCTCAATGAACCCTAGCTTCCCAGTGGTGTCAAGCTGTGGGGGATCTGGAAGATGTGATCCAAATGTCCACCGACTTTCAAAATTCCCTTCAGTGGTAGATGATTCGATCCAATTTGACCTTGGGACGTCTATTCCAAATTCCTCAGCCACAAAAAGTGCTGATGACGGATGCATCCCTCCTGGAGTGGGGAGCTCATGCAGATGGACTTCACACTCAAGGAGCTTGGTCCTTTCAGGAAAAAGGTCTTCAGATCAATCTCCTGGAATTGCGAGCGATCTGGAACGCTCTAAAGGCTTTCAGAGATCGGCTGTCCAACCAAATCATTTTGATTCAGAGAGACAATCAGGTTACCATGTATTACACCAACAAGCAGAGGGCACCGGATCGCGCCCTCTGTGTCAGGAAGCCGGCCAGATGTGGCTTTGGGCATGCCATCATGGCATGCTTCTCCAAGCCACTTATCTGGCAAGCGTAAACAACAGTCTGGCTGACAGGTTGAGCAGGATAATGCAACCTCACAAGTGGTCACTGAACATGGGCGTAGCCTGCAAGATCTTCCGAGCGTGGGGCACCCCCTCGGTGGATCTTTTTGCCACTCAGATCAATCACAAGGTCCCTCAGTTCTGTTCCAGGCTTCAGGCCCACGACAGACTAGCGTCAGATGCCTTTCTCCTTCACTGGGGAATGGGCCTCCTGTATGCGTATCCTCCCTTACCTCTTGTAGGGAAGACTTTGCTGAAACTCAAACAAGACTGCGGAACCATGATTCTGATTGCTCCCTTCTGGCCACATTAGATTTGGTTCCCTCTTCTTCTGGAGTTGTCCTCCAAGGAACTGTGGAGATTGGAATGTTTTCCAACCCTCATCACCCAGAACGAGGGGTCACTTCTACATCCCAACCTCCAGTCTCTGGCTCTCACAGCCTGGATGTTGAGAGCTTAGAATTCGCCTCCTAGGGTCTTTCAGAGGGTTTCTCCCGAGTCTTGCTTGCTTCCAGAAAAGATTCCACCAAGAGGTATTACTCTTTCAAATGGAGGAGGTTTGCCGTCTGGTGTGACAGCAAGGCCCTAGATCCTCTTTCTTGTCCTACACAGACCCTGCTTGAATACCTTCTACACTTATCAGAGTCTGGTCTCATGACCAATTCAGTAAGGGTTCATCTTAGTGCGATTAGTGCTTATCATCACCATGTAGAGGGTAAGCCTATCTTTGGACAGCCTTTAGTTGTTCGCGTCACGAGAGGTTTGCTTTTGTCAAAGCCCCCGGTCAAACCTCCACCGGTGTCATGGGATCTCAATGTTGTTCTCACCCAGCTGATGAAAGCTCCTTTTGAGCCACTGAATTCCTGCCATCTGAAGTACTTGACCTGGAAGGTCATTTTCTTGGTGGTTGTTACTTCAGCTCGTACGGTCAGTGAGCTTCAGGCCTTAGTAGTACATGTACCTTATATCAATTTTCATCACAACAGAGTAGTCCTCCGCAAGCACCCTAAGTTCCTGCCAAAGGTGGTAGTGGAGTTCCATCTGAACCAGTCAATTGTCTTGCCAACATTCTTTCCCCATCCTCATACCCGCCCTGGCAAAAGCAGTTTGCATACCTTGGACTGCAAGAGAGCATTGTCCTTTTACGTGAAGCGGACAAAGAACTTCAGATAGTCCGCCCAGTTGTTTGTCTCTTTTGGTCCCAACAGGAGGGGAGTCACCATCGGAAAATGCAAATCTCTAATTGGCTAGCAGACTGCATTTCCTTCGCTTATACCCAAGCTGGGCTGTCTTTAGAGGGCCATGTCATGGGTCACAATGTTAGATCCATGGCTGCGTCAGTGGCTCACTTAAAGTCAGCCTACATTGAGGAGATCTGCAAGACTGCAATGTGGTCATCAGTCCACACATTCACATCTCACTACTGCTTTCAGCAGGATTCCCAATGCGACAGTCGGTTTGGGCAGTCAGTGCTGCAGAATCTGTTCGGGGTTTAGAATCCAACTCCACCCCCCTAGGCCCTTTTTCCTTCTGTTCCAGGCTACACTCTCAGTTAGCTGTTTATTGTTTCAGGTCAATCTATGTTACGTCCTCGCCGTTGCGAAGCCCAATTGACCAATGTTTATTGTTTTGAGTGAACCTGGATGCTAGGGATATCCCATCTGTGAGAACAAGCAGCCTGCTTGTCCTCGGAGAAAGCGAAGATATTTACCTGTAGCAGGTATTCTTTGAGGACAGCAGACTGATTGTTCTCACCAACCCGCCCACCTCCCCTTTGGAGTTGTTACTGGTTTCCTTTTGCTTTTTGACTTAACTAAGGGGCACGCTCGCTCGACGGGCGGGAAGTCGTCCGAGCATGCACGGTGCACGTGATTCATGCACGAAAAAGTCTCTGGGCAAAACCTCTTTTTATTTTTGCTTGCAAAATTGCCGTTTCCTGGTCCGACGCGGATCTGTGAGAACAATCAGCCTGCTGTCCTCGGAGAATACCTGCTAAAGGTAAGTATCTTCGCTTTACTATTTTGACTTATAAAACCATTTATCCTGAAACATGCTCAAAATGGAATAATCCATTTGTGTATCTAAAATGTAAACTTCTGCAAAAGAGATGAGGTGAAGATGATACTCCATGTGCCCCAATGAAAGGAGAGTTTAATTTTACTTCCATTTAATTTCAATATATTTCATCCTTATAACACCAGGCTTGCCAAGGCAGATTACAACAACAGTTAAGATGACCCCATCAGGAAACAGGATATCGTCACTTAAATTTGACCATATATTACTGTATTGTATAGAACAGTTTAGAAAAATGAGCACAAAATAGAGTTTATTACTGCTGTTTCTACCAGCTACAATAATGTTTAAGCTGTTTTAGTGATATTCAATTTTATTTCATGATACATAGCTAGATATGGGAAGCTTTTATATAAATAAAAAAGCTGTCAAAATGTTTTTTTTAAAAACCCCAAAACAAAACCTTTACCCTCCACATTTTATGGCACTGACTATCCAACTGGAACAGCTTTAGACTTTTTACATATGGACCATACATAGGCAGTCCATTAGTTCTAATAATATTTTGTTATTGTTTTGGCAGCAAGCTCTGCCTACTGCTGGCAAGCTTTGCCTACTGCTGGCAAGCTCCACCTACTGGTTAGATAGGCTCATGCCATCTCCTGTTCTTAATCTAACCTCCTTGCTTGGAACCTTGTGATGCTTTCCTGTCCAACAGTCCAATATAATACCATGTATGTGGCCACACACAGGAACAAACTTAGGTTATAAGCCTTTGGAGACAGAGAAATACTTTAGTGTACCGGAAATGTAACTCACCTAGAGCTATTACTGAAAAAAAGTGTGGACTACATATAAATAAAATAACCTAAAGTAAAATGTATAGTGGGTCCCTTTTCATGCTATAAGACCCATGTTACATACTGCACGTGGCCATACTCTAATGCAGCAATAGACGTTATTACAACTAGCCATAAGATGCATACACAGAAGATGGGCTACATGTTTTTGAAAAGTAGCCTGTTTTTTTTCTCATCCGGAAATAGAAAAAGAATGAAAAAAAAAAAAAAAAGAAGTTGTCATATGGACATATTGGGAATTTACAGTGTAAACTGTAGGGCAAGGCTATATGAATAGCCTCCTTGATGAAAAATCTGTAAGCGCCAGGTTCTCTTTTGAAATTTTGGTGGAAGAATGATTCCAAATTATATAATAGCTTACATGAAATACACATGAACTCTGCAGCAGCTTAAAATAGCTGAAGGCAGTAAAGACTATAAGAAGCCATGCTTTCCTAGAATAAGAAATAGAGCCATTTCACACAGGTAAGTTATAAATCACGTTTGTTCAGTGTTTTGCAATCAATATAATATCACAACATACAAATACATACATGTTTGCAATAGGTACTGAGTGGTGGGCTGACATATCTAACCTAAACACAAAAGAAGGTTTGTGTACAATAACAAACAAGTGTTATGCCGATTTTTCAGAATGTGTATTGCCATTCACTGCTATATTTTAGGACATGTCAGTGTCTGTATCTGTGGGAAAGGGAGGAGGGTTAGAACAGTGAGAGGAGGAGGTGTGTCTCCATAACACTTCTCAGCTACTGATTGACTGTGATATGTTCTAGGTAGGCACTGATGGACTTCTGATTAAGCATTTGTAGACAGTAAAGTTTAAATTAACAAAAGTGGCCTCAGAATGAGGAGCAGTGATACACTGTTTCCTTCTGCTATCTGGCTTGCCTTAGTAGACAGAAAAAGGGAGGGAGAAGTAGCCTAATGGTCAGTGCAGCAGGCTTTAATTCTGGCAGCCTGGGTTCAATTCCCACTGCAGCTCCTTGTGATTAGGTCTAAATCATTAGACCAAGCAACCCAACCTTCCATTGCTCCAGGTACAAAAACTTAGACTGTGAGCCCTCTAGGGACAGCAAATGTTCCTGCACATAATGTGTATAGCACTATGCATGTCTAGTAGCACTATAGAAATGATTAGTAGTAGTACCATATTTTTCAGACTATAAGATGCACTTTTTTCCCCCCAAATATGGGAGGAAAATGTGGGTGCGTCTTATAGTCTGAATGTAACGTACCTGCTCGCTGTGGGGGTGGGTGGCAGGGCCGGTCTTAGGCCGAGGCGAGCGTTGCGACCGCATAGGGCCTCGCGCTCAAAGGGGCCCCACGTGGCGCGCCTCAACTCCGCCCAGTGCTTTTTTTGTGAGGTCTGGCTTACCTGCCCGCTCCCTTCCGTTCGTGCACCCGTGCTCCCTGTTTTGAAATCTTTAATTTACCCGAAGTCGTGGCGAACCAGCAGTAAAAGCAGCAGGCAGGCTCGCCTTCTCGTCGCTTCCCTTCCAGCTCAGCGCGTCCCGCCTTCCTCCGATGTAACTTCCTTTCCGCGAGGGCAGGACGTACTGAGAGGGAAGGGAAGCGACGAGGAGGCGAGCCTGCCTGCTGCTTCGCCATGACTTCGGGTATGCAAATTAAAGATTTCAAAGCAGGGAGCACGGTTGCACGAACGGAAAGTCGGGGAGCTAAGGCCAGACAGGCAGGCGGGCGGGCGGGCAGGTGGGTTTTGAACGAATCGCTGGACATGGGGAGGGGAGGAGAATTGCTGGACATGGAGGGGAGGGGAGGACAAATTCCACTGAAGAGCCACACAGGTTGTGCAAAACTGCTGTCCCCATACAAGAGTGTTGCACAACCTGTGGTCCTCCAGCAGATCTCCGCCACACTTTTTGCTTCAAAATTTTTTTCCTATTTTCCTCCTCTAAAACCTTTCTTCCTTTCCTTCCTTGTCCACAGATATACAACCGGTACAATAACTGATATAGACAATGGAAACAGGGCCAGCATACTGTGTCACTGTCACCCAATTCTCAACTTTCTGCTCAAATTATAGAATAAGGTTAGCTTTGCATATAAATTAAATAATGAGCTGCTAATTGGTCTTAACAAACAATGTTAGGCTCTAATTGACCTTAATTGGCTCAAGTTAGTAAGTACACATATAACCAGCCTTAATTGCTATTCTAGAAGTTGTGCAGGCAAATTCTATCATTTGCTGGGGGGGGGGGGGGGGGGGGGGCAAGGACCTGAGAGGGGCATGGGCAGGTCAGGGGCATAGCTAGCAGGTATGTGCACAGGTACTAAAATACTAGCACTTATGGGGAGATTCTATATATGGTGCCTAAAAAATCCACATGGAAAACATTGCCTCTTATTTAGGATTGGTGTATAGAATACGCTTAGTCGATATCTCACCATGAAAAGTGGCGTAAAACCCGGTATGTAGATTCACACGCACTGGGCCATATTCTATAACTATGTGTGTAAATTTCAGAACAAAACGCCCATTTCCCCGCCTATAACCACGCCCCTTTCTTGCCTGTGCACTTTAGAAGTTACATGCACTACGTTACAGAATATGCTTAGCGAGTTGTGCGCGTAAATGATAATTATTGATAATTAGTGCTCATTATTGTTTAAGTGCTGTTATTGATGCTAATTAGCTTGTTAAGCCAATTAAGTTACATGCATTATTATAGAATACAGCTGGATTTTGGCGCAGATCTCTAGGCACACTATATAGAATCCAAGAGGATATGCCTAAGTGCCAACAGTTAGGTGTGAGCACTTATGCCAACCTTTTTACTGGCATAAGTGGTTACGCCTAAAGGTAGGTGCATAAATGCGGACTTGCCCTTGTATTCTATAACAGCAATTGCTGTCATATAATCCATGATTAGCACACTGTAGGGCATAGCTAGGTGGGGCCACGGGGGCATGGGCCCCCACAGATTTAGCCCTGGCCCCCTCTACTTTTGACCCCCCATACCACCGACCCTCCCCCGCCACTTTCGACCCCCCCCCCTCCCGCCGCCGCCAGGTACCTTTGCTGGCAGGAGTCCCCAATCACCGCCAGCCAAAGTCCTCTTCAGCGCCAGTCTCCGGCACATTTGCTGATCTGTTTCTGTGAGTCTTGACTCCTGACGTCCTGCACCCACCTCTTCCCTTTACTGTTGCTGCCTGAAGTAACTTCCTGTTTTGCTCAGGCCAGTGGCGTACTAAGGGGGGGGGGCAGTGGGGGCGGTCCGCCCCGGGTGCACGCCGCTGGGGGGGTGCCGCGTGTCTGTCGGCAACTCTCGTTCTCTGCTCCCTCTGGCCCCGGAATGGGTTATTTCCTGTAACGGGGCAGAGGGAGCAAGGAACGAGCGTTGCTGACAGACGCGCGCTGCCACCCCCCCCCCCCCCAGCAGGTAAAGATGCACCGGGGGGGGGGTCGTTTCACTGGGGGGAGCTGCCCCTCTCGTCCCCTGTCCCGCCCCTTCCACGCCCTCACCTCCCCCCTGTCATCTCTCCTCCCCCTCCCCTTACTCTACTATCCCAATCCCAATATCTCGCGAGGCTGCTTCAACTCTCGGCGGTCATTTTGAAACGCCGAGAGCCGGACTCACCACAGGACAGGAGGGTGCAGGGCAGCTAGCAGCTCCGGGCAGGAAAGAGGGGGCTCTTTCCTGCCCCGAAGAGGTACCTCTAGACCACCAGGGATTGGGATAGCAGAGTAAGGGGAGGGGGGATAGTCACGTTTTGCCGGGGGAGGGGTTGCGTTGCACCCGGGGGGTGCTGCATCGGCGATCCGCCCAGGGTGTCAGGTCCCTAGGAACACCACTGGCTCAGGCAACCACAGTAAAGGGAAGAGGCGGGTTCCATTAGTGGCAGGGCAGCGTATGGGAATCGCTGACGCTGCCAGGCTTTAAAAGTCACCATGACCAGGTAAAATACCAGGGGGGGGGGGGGCATGCAAACTTCTCCTCCTTGGGCCGGCCCTGAACAAAAGTTGATGTGGACTGCATGCTGACCATGCAAGACCTTATCACTTGGTCAATGGGTGGTGGTAAGGTCTCAGGCCGAAAATGGATGCGATCTGATTTCAATTTTAGCACATGCCCATTTTCAGACCCCTTAAAAAAAAGGCCCTTTTTCCTAGATGTGGTAAAAATGGCCCACACACACCCAAAAGATGCACTTGCACTATCGCAAGCCACTTTTCACCACGGCTTAGTAAAAGGACCCCTTAGAGTTTAGATGCCAGAGTCATCTTGACTGAAAAGTACATATTGACAAATGGACCTGGCTTAGTAGCAGGTAAGAGCATCTTTAAAAGTTTAAGACACCCATTTTTATTAATGTTTAATATATTTGGTTATGACATTTTAAAATAAAAAACAAAATTTTGTCTCATAGGGGGGTTTAGCAAATTGTGAAACATGACTCATATTGGATGAGTTTACCCCCGAGCCACAAAGATAAGAACACTAATGCATTAATAAATGTTAGAACGTATTTCTTTAACAAAAGAGAAGCGTTAAAATATTATCTTTGGAAAGACCAGAGAAGACAATGGTGCTTAATTCTTGATGGAATAAGTTGAAACCAATTAGTTGCACTGCTGAGGGCTTGTAAAGAGTCATTAAAAATTCTTTTACTTCCAGTGAAATTTGAAACTTTGGATATAATTAACCTGAATCACACAGGTATGCAAGTATGAAGGAAGACTCCTTCTTCAAAGACCATAAACTCTAGGTGGAAATTGTGGTGAAATGTGTTAGAATAGGGCAATTTATGGAAAGGGGTTAGAAAACAAAGAAAAATGGACAAGGCCGTGAAGATATAGGAGAGGGAGTTCACTGAGGTGAGAGTATTTTTCTGGATATACAGCACAGAGGAGGGCTCCAGAAAACGGCTGCTGCTTTTATACCAATGATTAAGCTTAATTTCTTATTGTTTTTGAATAACCTGAATGGGGAAGGCATAAGTATAGGCAGTGTATAAAAACAGGTTGCTTTTCTGTTCAATGCAAGATTAGGATCCTTGTAGTGTGTGTCTGACAGAATACGGCTAATTTACAAAATGTGAAATGTGCGAGATGCATACAGTCTCACGCTCACATACACACCTAGGCCTGAGACTTTACCTATTGTACTACAGGGCTCATTAAATGCATGCACACACATATACGCAAAATCCCAAAGTGACGGAAGATCAAAAGGTCAGACCTTGCTCGGCAGTGCAGAACACCACCAAAAAGCTGAGCTTTACGTGGGCTTGTTTTTGACTGCTTATCATTTGGAAATGCATGATCCCTTTGACAGAACTGATCTCTTGGTCTGTTGCCTCGGGGCATGCATCGCTGTTTTAAGGACTGCTCGGAGACAATTCTCTCTGTGCCCACAAGATGGCATCAGGAATACTAAACAGCTAAATTACCACCCAATAAGATGCTATGTACAGTAGAGTCTCGATTATCCGAAGTAAACGGGACCAACAGGTTGTTGGATAATCAAAAATTCGGATAAAACAGAAACAGTAGATGAGGGATAAAACAGAAGTATATTGAAAGCATATTTCCAAAAAGGAAACAGTAAAAGAGTTTAAAACTTCATATGCCCATGAATCTCACCTTGCGCTGCCGCCTTTTAGTTAAAAGTGATGCTAGGGAAGGGAAAGAGCAATCTGTGCGTATCTCAGTGACAATGCTGTGATGTCACTGAAGTATGTCAGATAATCCAGAACCTTGGATAAGCAAAGGTTGGATAAGTGAGACTCTGCAATGCTACAACTATATACTATATATATAATGCAGTTTCAATCCAGTGTACGTGAATGTAACTCACCTTGAGCTACTACTGAAAAAGGTGTGAGCAAAATCTAAATAAATAAATATTGTCAACTGGTTCTCTGTAACCCTAGTACTTTGTCCTGCTCCTTGTGGGTAACAGTAACAACACTGGAGTCGTATTCAAAAGATCTAGGGCAGGCGTTACCATGTTAACCATGCACTAACATGTTTTAATCTGCATATTTACGGCAGGCCCCATTTTATTTAATAAGGTCTGTTTACAATTGTATTATTTACTAATTAGTGTGAAGCTCCAGGCCCCTGGGTGATTCAGAAATGCAGCCCCACTGCTGGCCAGGGCTCACTTGCCAGTCTCCTTGGAGTTCCCTTGGTTCCCAAGCCAAGGTATGTATTACAATTGGCTAGGCAAACTGTTCTAACCAAAGCAGCTCAAAACAACTTGTGGTAAATCCCTGATAACTCCAACAAAAACAGCACAGAAGCAGACAGTTCAAAACAAGGAGTTTTCCTCTCTCTCTCCCACCTCAGGGTATTCTTCAACTAAGCCCTCTTGAGGCTCTCTGGCACTTGGCTTCAGGACAGTCTGTAAAGACATGTGTTCTTCCTGCTTTCTATCCAGCCTCACTGGCTCCAAGCTCCTGAGCAGGATTCCAGCTAGTCTTCTCCAAGTCACTTGCAAGCACCCACTTCTATATCTGGGGCTCCTGCCTTACTCAGGGTGACTGCTCAGGCATACCTTCCTTCAGCTGGAAATCCTCTCCTGTCCAGTCCAGTGTGCCCCGGTCACCCCTCTGATCCATGGGCCGTGACCCCTCGCACTCTCCTGGAACTTCAACTAGGATTCTCCAGCCTTCCCATATATGCAAATGAGACAGTCATCAAAATGCAAATTCAATTTATTAGACCATACTGCAGACTTGTGGAACCCACTTCTTTCCAGCCGTTAGTCATCTAGCACAAGTTCTCTCACTGAGCCCATCTACTGTGGGGACCCTGGGTCTCAGTGTCTAACAGCCTCCAACCCTGGATAGGACTTTCTTTATTCACCACAACTTTATAGTCCTGTCCTCCACCCCACGGCTGTTAGTTCATTTTAAATAAGTCACAAGTTCATCAACACATGGCCTGGTTCACAAGTCCATCTCTCACAGGGCCTGGTAAGTACCTTCCTAGACTTTTGCTGTCCTCAGGCTTCAGTCAGTCCGGGTCCCTCCATCTTCTTCTCTAGGCATTCTCCTCCAGCAGGCTTCAGGCTCTCTAGGTTCCCATCTCCTTCTCTCTCCTCTTCAGAGAGCTATGGTTTATATAGGGCTGCTAATAGCCCACCACACCCTTTCTGGGCTCCTCCTCCCCGTTCTGGAAGAGTCCAGAGCCTTCCGGGTGTCCTTCTCTTAACAGGGAATCTCGACTACATACTCCCTGGTCCCCCATGTACAGTCCATGGCTGGAGCTCCCCCTGCTGGCTCCTTCAGGTCATTACCCTGATGTCCCATTTGGAGCTCCCCCTAGGGATCAGAACAGGGCATTTTCTCTATTTCTTAGAGGAGAGCGCCATCTAGTGGCCTCCTCAGGGTAGGGCAACCACTGTGTTAATCACATTAGTAATACATAGAAATCTAGCCCTTAAGGAGCGAAAGGGGGATTCTACAAATGGTGCCTAAAAAATCCATGCGGAAAACATTTCCGCATAAGCGTATTCTATAAGTGGTACCTAGATTTAAGCGTAGTATATAAAATACACTAAACTATGAGCATCCATTTATCCAATGCAAATGTGGCGTAAATCCTGGCGCATACAATTATGTGCACGGGGCCAAACAACGCACACAAATTTTGGAATGCCCACAAAACACCCATTTCCCCGCCTATAACCATGCCCCTTTTACCTGCACGCATTAAAATTTAGGCGCAGTGCATTACAGAATAGGGTTAGCGAGTTGTGGAGGTCTTTTACTAAAGCTTAGCTTGAGTTATCTGCATAGTAACATAGAGGGGCATACTCGAATGTCGCCGGCGATTTATTTTGGTGGTGGCACAATAGCTGGACGGAACCGTATTATCGAAAAAGATGGCCGGCCATCTTTTCTGTCAATAATACGGTTTAGCCCGGCCAAATGCCAGAGTTCACCGGGTTTGAAATCGCCGGTTTTGTTTTTCAGCGATAATGGAAAAAAATGCTGCCCATCTCAAACTCGGCAAAATCCAAGGCATTTGGTCATGGAAGGAGCCAGCATTTGTAGTGCACTGGTCCCCCTGAAATGCCAGGACACCAACCGGGAACCCTAGGGGGCACTTCTAAAAATGTTTTAAAAATACACAAATAGCTCCCAGGTGCATAGCTCCCTTACCTTGGGTGCTGAGCCCCCCAAACCCCCCCCCCAAACCCACTCCCCACAAATCTAGAACATTACCATAGCCCTTATGAGTGAAGGGGGGCACCTACATGTGGGTACAGTGGATGTTGGGGGGGTTTGGAGGGCTCAACACTTAGCACCACAAGTGTAACAGGTAGGGGGGGGGGATGGACCCGGGTCTGCCTGCCTGAAGTGCACTGCACCCATTAAAAACTGCTCCAGGGACTTGCATACTGCTGTCAGGGAGCTGGGTATGACATTTGAGGCTGGCATACAGGCTGGTAAAAAAAGGTTTTTATTTTTATTTTTTTAGTGTAGGAGGAGGTTGGTGACCACTGGGGGACTACAGGGAGGTCATCTCCCATTCCCTCCGGTGATCATCTGGTCAGTTGGGGCACCTTTTTGAGGCTTGGTCGTGAAAATAAAAGGACCAAGAAATACTGATTAACGCCGCTTTTTTTTCCATTATCCGCGAAAGCCAGCCATCTGATAGCCACGCCCATGCCTGCCTTCGCTATGCCGCCGACACACTCCCTTGAACTTTGGGCCGGTGCAGTGATGGGAAAGCGGCAATGCTGTCAAAAAGCCGCTTTTGATTATACTGATTTTGCCGCTTTTGAGAGATCGCCGGCCATCTTCCGATTTATGTCGGAAGATGCCCGGCGATCACTTTCGAAAATAAGCCTGATAGTAACATAGTACATGACGGCAGATAAAGACCTGAACGGTCCATCCAGTCTGCCGAACAAAATAAACTCATTATACATGGTATGTGATACTTTATATGTATACCCGAGTTTGATTTCTCCTTGCCTTTCTCAGGGCACAGACCGTAAACGTCTACCCAGCACTTTTCTTGTACTAAACGTTCTGAAGCTAACATTGAAAACCCTTAAAATTTACACTCCAGCCCATCCATATCTATTCAGTTACAATCAGGGCGTAGACCATAGAAGTCTGCCAAGCACCAGTTTTGTATCCCAATTACCGGCGTTGCCACCGAATCTCCACTAAGATTCCGTAGATCCATTCCTTCTAAACAGGATACCTTTGTGTTTATCCCACGCATGTTTGAATTCCATTACCGTTTTCATCTCTACCATGTCCCGCAGGAGGGCATTCCACGTATCTACCACCCTTTCCGTGAAAAAATACTTCCTGACATTACTCCTGAGTCTGCCCCCCTTCAACCTCAATTCATGTCCTCTAATTCTACTGTCTTCCTGTCTCCAGGAAAGGCTCATTTGCAGATTAATACCTTTCAAATACTTGAATGTCTGCATCATGTCATCCCTGATTCTGTCTATGGACCCATTTTATTCCTATGGGCCCTTGCTGCAGATAACTTGAGCTAAGCTTTAGTAAAAGACCTCCCGCGTGTGTGTGTGTGTGTGTGTGTGTGTGTGTGTGTGTGTGTGTGTGTGTGTGTGTGTGTGTGTGTGTGTGTGTGTGTGTGTGTGTGTGTGTGTGTGTGTGTGTGTGTGTGTGTGTGTGTGTGTGTGTGTGTGTGTGTGTGTGTGTGTGTGTGTGTGTGTGTGTGTGTGTGTGTGTGTGTGTGTGTAGATTCTAATTATTACCAATTAGTGCTCAATATTGCTTGTTAAGTGATGTTAACAACATTGCTTGGCTTGTTATGCCAATTAAGTTATGTGCATTATTACAGAATACGCTTGGATTTTGGCATGGATCTCTAGGCATGCTATATAGAATCCGGGGGGTAAGGGGGTAATTTATAAAGAAAACACAGGTATTCAAGTCATCTACATACACATGTGAGCACACATGAGCATAAATAATGATTTTTTGGCCATGTTCAGTACTGTAAAGTTGCACCTAGAAGTGATGGCACATGCTTTGCAGGTGGTTGTTCACATGGGTGGAGTTTGGACAGAGTGGGTGGGGTGCAGAATTATGCATGAAGAATATACAAAACTATAATTTATGCACATTCTTTAATAATCTAGGCACGAGCATTTACACCAGTGATCACATCTAAAATATAGGCACATCTTTGACCTATTATATATACCAGCATAAACCAGTGGCGTAGCCAAGGGTGGGCCCGGGCCCACCCACTTTGGCCTCAGGCCCACCCAGTAGCAGCACACCTATGATGTGGCTGGCAGGGATCCCCAAGCCCCACCAGCCAAAAATTCCCAACAACTATCCTTCCTGAATACTTTTTAAATAGCAGATCTTCACCTGCAGCGAGCAGCAACTGATACATAGTACTCGCACTAGCCCCCCAGCCTTTCCTCTGATGCATTCCCTCCTATGCGGAAACAGGAAGTTGCATCAGAGGGAAGGCTGTGGGGTCAACATGAGCAGTGTATATTCACAGCCAGAGTTTTGTGAAAATCTGCGATTTAAAAAGTATGCAGGGGAGGGGGTATGTTTGAGAACCATATGGTATGCAGGTGAGAGAGGGAGAGACCAAATCACTTGTGGGACAGGGTGGAGTTCTTCTGCCCACCCATCTTGGGCCTGGGCCTGGGCCCACCCAAAATTGGGTGTCTGGCTACGCCCCTGGCATAAACACACATATATTGGCTCATATGCTCATAAATTTGTGATCTTTGGAAATGTAAAAATGTTTATTTTTAATTTTATTTTGTTTTTCGGAACTGAACCACTTGCAACCTATTTTGATTTGTTTATTTTACTAGAATGATGGAATATCAAGTTTCAAGTTTATTATAAATTTGCTATACTGCCTCATTAGCAAACTTTCTAAACAAAACTCTAAAACAAAATTGGAAGGAATCAGAAAAGAAGTTACAATATCAGCAACAGATTCAGAAAATAAGCAAAAGGATCAAACTAAAAAGCAGGAGTATATTAAAAAACAGGGTGTAGCTACCATTGAGCGAGCCTGGCATAACACCCAGGGCCACCTGAAGCTGCTCCTCCCTGCAGGTCCCTACCTTCCTCTTTCCCTCTTATCTTCCTCCCCCCCCCCCCCCCCCCCCATGCGACTGGCCCAGTATTTCTCCATCCTGCCCCTGTCTCTCTGGCTTCTTCGTGGTGCTGCAGTGGCAGAGGGAACCTGAAACCTGAGTGTCTCCAACCAGCCTCCCTGGCAGCAGAGGAAAGGCCCCACCAAGCCAGAGAGATGGGGGAGAGGAGGAATGGGGAGTAGGAGGGATGCTGGTGGAGTAGGGTGGGGGGGAGAGAGAGAGAGAGAGCATTCATAGGGGAAAGGGAAGAGAGGGAAGTAATGCTGCATCTGGGGTGGGAGACAGATTGAAGAGTAAGAGAGAGACCTGGACCAAAGTGGATAGAGAAGAGTGGGGGCAAATGCTGGACCAGGGGGGGAGTGAAGAACAGATGGAAGAGAGAGAGACAGAGATCCGGACCAAAAGGGAGGGAGATGAGAGGGGGTAGATACTGGATTGGGGGAGGGGGAGAAAAGAGAGAGAAAGAGAGAGAGAGAGAGTGACTGGACCAGGAGTGGGAGGAGTAGAGACACTGGACCAAAGGAGGGAGGTAGGGAGAGATGCCACACCAAATAGGGTAGGGGGTACAGGAGAAAGGTAAGAAAGAAGCAGAAGAGATGCTGGCTGTGCAGGAAGTATAGAGACAGGGACCCACAGGGGCAATATATTTTTTTTTGTTACATTTGTACCCTGCGCTTTCCCACTCATGGCAGGCTCTATGTGGCAGGCAATGGAGGGTTAAGTGACTTGCCCAGAGTCACAAGGAGCTGCCTGTACCGGGAATTGAACTCAGTTCCTCAGGACCAAAGTCCAACACCCTAACCACTAGGCCACTCCTCCACACGAGAGGGGGGGGGGATAGGGACACAGAGGAGAGATGCTGAACATGGGGGGAGGTTAGGGACAAGGACACAGAGGGGAGACGCTGGACAGGATGGATAAGGACATACAGGAAAGATGGATGGTGGACATAGAGAGAGACACTGGAAAGAGTTAAGAAAAAAACAGAAAAAAGCAGAAGAGAAACATTAGGGCTAAAACATTGCTCAGACAACATAGGTAGAAAAAAAAGTATTTTCTTCTTAATTTATTAATAATAATATGCCAACTTTGGGAAATGCATCCTCCCCGTCCCCACTCCCCATCCCCACCACTTAGGGATTGATGGTGTTATAGGGGGCCCACCTCAATTTTTTTGCTTGGAGCCCATTCAGTCCTAGCTATGCCATTGTTAAAAAGATTCATTAGCATTCTCCACTCTCAGGCCTAAAAGCCAGCAAAACGGGGGGGGGGGGGGGGGGGGGGGGGGTAGGTTATAAACATGTCCCAAAAGAAAAACGCTTTTATGTTAATCTTAAATTTCATCAAGCTCCATTCTAGTCAAGCTGGTGGGAAGTGGATTCCATAAAGAAGGTCCGGAAACACTAAAATGTGAGTCTGGATTGTACTCAGGCAGATATATCTTAAAAAAAGGGGATCACATACAATTCTGATTGGAAGAACGCAGCCTTCTAGAAGGGTAATATGGGATGAAAATGTAACCCGGAACTCACCCGGGTTAGCTCCCAGACCCGAGTCCCAAGGAGAATGTGCTGTTCTTTCTCAGTTCCCAACTCATAGCTTGAATCACTTTCAAGCCACTCACACTCACTCTACTAAATTCCTCTCAGTCAACTGGGAATAATTATGGATCCGGAGTTTAAATTGGGATTCGGGACACAAGTATCTGAGTTCAGGTTCCCTCCAGCTCCCAGTACAGGAACCACACAATACACCAGGAAGATCAGGAATAAACGTAACTTTATTATAATGCTAGTAACAAGTACATTCTTACTGTGGTGATCTTTAGCTTGTAAGTGAAGTAAACTTCAGCTATGCTTTTCAAAGGTAATCCGAAAGAGTATTCTTTCTCAGGATTATACACAGATGCACAATCTCTGTACCATCAGATCTGGATCTTCTGTTACTGTCCTTGACCTTCATGGGTATCATCCCGAAGGTAGCAATCAGCCATGGGTAGACTTCAACCTACCCTGAGCCCCGGTTATGGGCTGAACTCCCCAATCCAACCCAAAGTTCTGACTCTGTAGCCATTAAAGTCCATTGAATGGCTATGGGGCACTTGACAGCAATTGATTCCTTAATTCCAATCTGCTAGGGTTAGCTCTGCAGGTAACACATTTTCTTCTCTATGGGTCGCTTGGCAGGGGCTTGTGGGTTTCTCCAACCTTAGGCAACCAAGGACAGCCTTCCATCTCAAGGCTTCTCTATTTATTTACTTCTAAACCCCTCCCAGGTCCTCCCAGTCTCTCTGCCTGGGCTCACTCTATCAAAGGATCTCCTCTCTAACCCAGAGTTATAAGAAGACAAGATAAATAAAGCAGTTCTCTGGAGTAGTGTACCTTGTGTATTAACCATAGAATGATATTCTGTGTTGTATAGGCAACCGATGTTTTTCATGCAACAACAGGGTAACATAATCAAATTTTCTTGCACCCATGAGGCATTTTATGGCCATGTTTTGGGCAATATGTAATCTACAAATGTCAGATCTTCTAATAGTTTAATAGTTTACAATATTTGATATATCACTCTTCAAAAAAGGCCAGAGTGGTTTACAATTCAAAAGTAAACAGAAAAGAATGCCAAAAATTGAAAGAAAAGCTTCAACCACACTACTCAACCAGGACAGACATGCCTTCTCAATCCATCGTACTTCCACTCCAACCAACCTTCAAGCTCTCTTCAAGTCTTCCATAATAGAGCCCAGGTTTGCCATGAGATCCAAAGGCTTGATGAAAAAAGTAAGATTTCAATTTCAATTTCAATTGACTCAAAGAGTTCTCAGTCCTCAAATCATGTGGTAATTGATTCCACAGGTAAGGAGCATGCCAAAAATAAGCACCGCCTTGCATTATGGAGAGACGTGCCAATCTAATAAGAACATACTAGGTCAGACTGATGGTCCATCAAGTTCAGTAGCCTGCTTCCAACAATGGCCAATCCAGGTCCCAAGACAGAATTCTCAAAGATTCACAATCTGCGGTAAGTGTATTGTCTTTCTGTTAACTGTATGGGAAGATGCTGGGCACAGTCACACTGGTTAGTGCATGTAAATTTTGGTCATTTGTACATACAAACTTAAACAGTGACATGTTCATGCTCATTGCTTAACAGATAGAGGATGACAATTAGGGCCAATACATCAGCCATTATTTCCAGCTGATGTCTGCCACCATTATTAGAAAGGGGTGTCTGGGACTAAAACTGAGATAAGAAAGACTACACTTGGTGGGTTCTTCTACCATCCCTAGCAAGGCTACATAACTTGTTGTCCATTTTTGTACGTAAGGGAAGTTTGCACTCATTCTTGATAGGTCCTGCTAGAACTGAAGTGATTTATTTTCTGGAATAATGTCCTGTTTTACACTTCTTGGACTCAGTCCACTAACTAGTGTTATCTTTTCTAGATGTGGAGAAGTAGCCTAGTGGTTAGAAAAGTCAGTTGATAACTGGACAAGCCTTGCTTCTGATCTTGGGTACGTCACTTAACCTTCCTTTGTGTCCGGAATAAACTTAGAGGTCCTTTCACTATGCCGCATAAGCGTGTACGCGCACCCAACGTGCATGGCTGGTGTAAGGGGTGTGGCTAATGTAGGTGTGGCTATCATAGGGGTGGAACCATATGTGGTGACTCCACCCACAATGAGTACCGGTGCCTTTTTTTCTACAAAAAAAAAGCACTGGGTGCCATATATAGAATCCAGGGGCGAATGTATATTTTTGTGAGCGGTTATGAGAAAGAGGTATGAAGGAGTGGGATATACAGGGGAAAATGTGTGTAGAGAGTGGGCCTGGTATTCAGACCATGGAAGTTAACCCAGCTAACTCCCATGGTCTGTGCTGAGCCTGAATATTCAATACCGGGTCATTTCTGGTGACCAGCAATGAATATCTGTTTTAATTTTGACCAGTTCAGACTCTCCCTTTCACTTCAATGGGTCCCCAGCAGCGGCAGTGATTCCCACAAGCTGCCTGCTGCTAACCCGAGGGCAGAACATGGCACAGGGGAGGCTTCTGGGTTAGTGGCAGGCAGCATGTGGGAATTCTGCAGCTGCTGGGGACCCGTTAAAGCGAAAGAGAGAGTTGTGAGTGGGGTGGGGAAGGAAGGAGAGATGCTGCACGGGGGGGGGGGGGGGGAGATAGTGCACTGCTGCTGGGAGGGCCTGAGCCCAAACTGGGTGGACCCAGGCCAACCCATAGCTAAGCGATACTGCCGCTCCTCACCCTCCGGCAGCAGCGAGGGGAGGGGGCCCAGAATTCGCTGAGTTTTCAGCCCTCTGCTGCTCCTCAATCTCCAGTGGTAGGATCCATCATGGCTGCTTCTCCTACTACAGGGCCAGCTGCATGGTGTGCCCTTATTCAGCATCTCCCATCTCCCTCATGGCAATCCTGTGAGTTCACCCCTGTGCTGCACCAGGGTGCCACAGCACACAGTTTGGCAAATGCTGGCTCAGCGGGTCACAAATAATATTTTAAGCATAAGTGGGATATGGTGCATCCCCAAAACTAAGAAATCCCATTGTATATGCATATTACAAAATTCATAATTCAACATTTGTTCCTCTGTTCTAGAGTTGTATCTATTTTTCTGATGTGCAGTATGAAGTGTTGATTTTCCGTCCTGTTTATGCTTCCACATAAAAATTATTTGCTGGAGTTTTATGTTGGAATGGTCTCTTGATTAAATAAATTGTTTTCTATCAAGATCTTCTATCTAGTTTTTTGCACAAGAACAAGAAACCTACAGTTCCCAGACTACAAGATTTTGGGAGAAGGATATTCCTTTTCCTGTTATCTGTATGACCCGTGAGAATAATTCACTGTATCCCTATTTTGGCTACGCTCTGTTTACCTTGGATGGTGCTACCTGCACTCTCAGAGCCATATATAAAAATAAAGCAAGATGGTCAAATGCATACACGGATGTGGATTTTGTAAGCACTTTTCATCTTTTCACTTCTACAGTTTTAACACAGCTCAGGAAAGACAAGCATCAATAATGTGCTTTAAATATTTTGTGACAGACACTGATCAGGTTCTAGTGAATTAAAGCTGCAGGACTACAGCCGGCATTCACATGCAGTTTGATACATTATCAGCCCACTTTTAAGAAAACTATCTGATCTCTAGATTGATGGATTGAATTTTTGGAGAAATGCTTTTGATCCACCGGAAAGTACAAACAATACAATAGACCTCACTAGTACATGGAGATGGTGTCAAAATGTGGGATAATGCAGGACTCTCGTCTTGCCCCCTTCTATGCACAATTATGGGATGCTGTTGGAAACAACTGTGCACTCTTAGAACTTCCCAATATTTGAAAATTAAAGTGGTGGCCACCGAAATTTGAAAAGGCAGAATTGAGACTTTTCACTGAGTTCATCCAAATAGCAAGGGGACATGTCAGAGGCGTGTTTTGGGCTAGATTAAGTGGGTTTACAATTTGGACATTTCTCTGTGATAATGGAACAGAAAAAAAAAAAAAAGATCCAGGGCAGAAAAGAAGTACATTTTTATCTTGACCTGTTTCAGTCACGACTAAGGCAGACAAAAGTGCCCTAACTGACCAGCAGACTACTGGAGGGATGAAAGTATGACCCCCCTTTATTCCCCCAATAATCACTGACCCCCTCCCACTCCCCCAAAATGACAGTGATAGTAGATACCGGTACTATGTAAGTCACCTTGAGCCTACAAATAGGTGGGGAAATGTGGGATATAAATGTAACAAATAAATAAATAAATACCAGGCTCTATAACAGTTTCAGATATTTTGGCCATTAGTAAGAAAGCAAAACATAAGTTGATGGAGTAGCCTAATGAACAACAGGACCCAGGTTCAATACCACGTTAACTCTTTTTTAATTTCAGTACAGATATATTAGCCCTCCTGGAACATAGAAATACCTCCTGTACCTAAATATATAAGTGACCTGCAGTGCCTCCCTTTATGTGAAGTCCACTGCACTGACCACTAGGCTGCCTCTATGCACTGTTGGGATGTCTGTGTGCCCAGTTCACTAGGAATGCTGCCAGACAGACCTCTATGTTTTTCCCTTGGGACTTTTTTTTTTTCTTCAAAAATAGTATTTACAGATGGACATGTTCAGCTTAAAAATGTCTAGCTCAAAGCCATAATCAAACCACAAATGTAGACATTTTACCCGTTTGATTATGCCTGTGTGCTAAACATTGGATTGAGACTTTGCGGTAAAACGTCTTAATTTGGACTTAGATGTCATATCAAAAATGCCCCTTCCAGTGGCTCACCTAGGGTATTTGACACCCAGGGATAATCATTTTAACCCCCCCCCCCCCCCCGCCCCCTTCGGCTATTTGTGCAAACGAGAATTCCTTTACAGGAGTCTTTTTTCCGCATTGTGGCAAACATCTTCGACAAACACACCTTAATGTGTTGAGGCATTTGACCAACACAACTCACATCTTGCAGAATCTAACTTTGACCCCTGAGGCAGGTGTTATTTAACGCCGAAACACAGCCCGTGTCGGGTCACCTGTCAATAAAGAACTTCTGTTGCCCCAGTATTGACGGCCCAGTGTTGCTTTTTTTTGTTTCTATACTTTGTTTATATGCTGTATTACCCTCTCTATTTGTTCTGTAACCTTAAGGAATAGCCATAAATGAATCAAATTGAAAAATGGTTTGGCCACACAAGAAATGGGTTTAGTGCATGGGAAAGATCTGCATCAAGGTGCGCTAAGTCCATTTCATAGCGCAGTTTAGTAAAAGGGCCCTTAAAATAATAAACCCAACATTTTTTTAAATCTTAATTTAATGTCAAAAGATATAGCTGTTTCAAATGAATTCCTTGTTCACGAACAAAAAAAAATGAATATTGAATAAGAAAAATAATAAGGTTTACATTTTCTTCATAGTACCACATTTTAAAATAAGATACAAGAGTATCTCTTCCAACAGAAAGCTTAGAATAGCTCTGGTTACCTGTTAGCCTTTTGCAATATTATTTTCCCTAGAGATAATCTTTTTGCTTCTGTAAAATCTTTGTTTTGTCTGGGATTTAGGAGTTTATTTTCCTTGGGTTTAATGATTAGCTCCAGGCGCTATAACTTGGCAATTATATATATAAAGAAAAAAAAAGGAAGCTTGCATGAACTAAATTCCTGTTGTTGGTGTATTTTTTTTTTTTTTTTACCAAAATAGCATTACCAGAGTGACACTAAAAATGGTGGGTGGCCCCCCACTGCATTAAGAAATCCTTCCCGCCCTACCATCTCCTTCTCTCCCTCCACACCCCCTACCCCAGGATGCCTCATAAAAGAAAGCTGAAGTGCATTGAAGTTGGGCATTTGAGATTTTTATGGCACAGGCTAAAGAAAACTTTGGCAGTCATTTGGGAATTGTGGAAATTATTCCCCAAAACAAACACAATCGCAAAGTCTACCTTAAAAACCAGAGAGAGAGAGAGAGAGAGAGAGAGATTCCTGCTTTTCTCTTCAGCTGCTTTTGTCAGTGAAACTCTGCATTTTTTTATGTTATTGTTTTTGATCTGTACCTCTTTCTCCACCCCTCCCCTTTTAAAGGGCCTTTAAAGGGACCCAATGTTAATGGTACATTTCAACATCAACACCAGCTTCTCCATGGCTGAGCAGGTCTGGATAGCCAAAGGCTTTTTTGTTGCTCTTCATTAACCCCCCCAAAGTTGAGAAACCTCTTAACAAAGTCACTCAGATGTGTTACATGGGAATGACCATGTATTTTATACCCACAGCACAAAGCTCACCCTAAGGCAAAAGAGAAGCTGTGTTGGCATTAGACTAACCTAATAGGTCTCCTTCATATATTCAATTACTAAGAATGGCACTTAAGCATACAGTCTATAAATGCTGTTTTTAACCAGCAGAGCAATCTAACATGTCCTTTGCAACCTATTATTTTTCAAGTGCAATATACTGGAGACGTAGCAACAAAAAAGTTGCACTCTGATGAGTTTGCTAAGGCAATAAGAAAAAATTATGAACTAGCCAGCAGCTTGCACACTTTCTAAATTAAATAAAAAAAACACAAACACAAAGGGCCTGATATTTAACTGAGTGGCCAGCAGTTAAGTAAAACACCACTCCATGGTTAAAATGAAATACATATTTAAATACCAGCCAGCATTGCATATCTGGTTTCAGCAATGACCCGGAAGTTCTATCTGCTTGGCCACCATATTCAAACCATTAAGCAGATAGCAAACTGGTGGCTCCTTTTACTAAGGTGCGCTGAAAAAGGTACTGAGGTAGTGTAGACGCAGATTCATTTTTCAGTGCACCTGTAAAAATGCCTTTTTTTAAAAATATCGACCGAAAATGGACGTGCGGCAAAATGATGTGCGTCCATTTTGGGTCTGAGACCTGACTGCCAGCCATTGACTTAGTGGTAAGGTCTCACGCATTAACCGGGCGGTAAGGGTTTACGCGCATCAAATACCTTTTACTGCCCTTTAGCACCGCGCACCAGAAAATAAAAATTATTTTCTGGCACGCATAGGGGACGCGTTCCAAAAATGAAATTACCACCTGGCACATGTGGTAGTCAGGCGGTAACTCGGAATCGGTACGCGTTGGGCACGCGTACACCCTAACGCGACTTAGTAAAAGGACCCTTGGATTAAGTTAGAAGTGGGTTTTTTTTTTTGCTTTCCTAACTTTATCCAGTTATCTGGTTAAGGGAAGGTAAAGGGTACAAGGATGGGATTTGATATACTGCCTTTCTGTGGTTACAATCGAAGTGGTTTACACATTATATAGAGGTACTTATTTTATACCTGGGGCAATGGAGGGTTCAGTGACTTGCCCAGAGTCAACAGGAGCTGCAGTGAGGAGTGAACCTGGTTCTCAGGACACTGCACTAACCATTAGGCCACTCCTCCAACAGTCTGACTATAGCTGCTAACCTGTTACCTCTGACTCTGCCCATCCTCCGCCTATGGACCACCCTGGCACTGTCTGGATCAGGGGCATAGCCAGACTTCAGCAGGAGGGGGGGTCCAGAGCTCGAGGTGAGGAGGCACATTTTTAGGCCCCCCCCACTGCCACCACTAACAACAACAACTTTGACACCCCCCTGCCGACGACCTTCTCGACCCCCCTCCTGCTGCCAACCCTCCCCCGCCGTCGCCTACCTTTGCTGGCGGGGGACCCCAACCCCTGCCAGCCGAGGTCCTCTTCTTTCTTCTTCCTTCGTTCTGTTGTGCAGGATGTCAGATTCATAGAAACAGAACGAAGCCTTGTGATCTGCAGGGCTTCATTCTGTTTCTGTGATTCTGATGTCCTGCACGTTGGACGTCAGACTCGGCTGGCAGGGGTTAAGGTACCCCGCCAGCAAAGGTAGCAGACGGCGACAGCGGGTTGGTGACAGGAGAGAGAGGGGGGGGGGGGGATCGAGAGAATCATTGGCAGGGGGCTCAGTGTGAAGATGAAGCTCCCACCTTAGGATCCCAGGTCCCTCTTTCACTCAGGGTGAGCTGGTTCTCAGTATGCAGATTTTATGCAAATTAGTCTACTACCCCTTTCTACTCGGGGTGACCTGGTTCTCAAAAAGGCAAACATAGTCAGGTCTCATCAACAGGATTTTCTCCTACAAATCTTTATTCCAGCCTCTGGGGCACACTTCTTTTAGCTTAAAACACTTTCACAAGCTTAAACAGTTCTTCCAGCTTAACCATTTCTTCCTACTCAGTGCAATCTTCCAGCTTAAACATTTCTTCTTGCACAGTTCAATACCCAACAGATTTCTTCCCCCTGAGCCCTCCCACACAGGCATCCGGGCTCAGTACTAACTCAGTCCTGGACACACAGTCCTTCCTTGTAGCACACATTCTTATACTTGATACTCTAGGGCCTTCTTACCCCAGCTGTATTAACTCAGTCCTTCTTTGTAACACACAGTTCACCACCAGGCCATAGAGCTCAGCCAGTACTTTACATGGGGATCTTCCTGCTTCAGCTACCAGCTCTCTTCTGCAGCGGCTAGCTCTCCTCTCTCCCTCACAACTCAGGTGGGGTATTAAGTGGTTAATGGCCAAACAGGACCCAGCCCATAACCTGCTGCACCTGTTTCCACCCCCAGGACTCTCCCTGGTCCTAGCGACCTCCAGCTATACATCCCCTTACTGGCTCCCTTTAGTGACTCACCCAGCCCTTCTCCCTGGACATTTTAGGGGAAACAGCGCCCTCTAGGTGCCTAACCAGGGTAGGACAGCCTCTTCCTTCTCACACTACGCCCCTGGTCTGGATAGTGCTGAAGCAATTAGAGTGTATATTCCGTGGTGCTTTCCAATCAGTGTCGTACATGCTGCTTGCTGGCACTTACCCAGTTAATAGCCCTGCTAACCGGATAAGTGCCTTGGAACATCAGCCCCAACACGATTAATACAATTTTTAACAAATGGCTTCCTGAATTATTACCACTGTTATATCACCAAGTGCCAATATACCAGCTTGTGAGAGAACAGTCGCAAATCCAGTCTTCTTGAGGAGTGTGTGTTCTCATGGATCGGGGGTGGGCAACTACAATCCTTTTTTTTATTTATAGGATCATTTAGAGTTGATGTGGCACTGAAAAAAATCAGCACCGAAAAAGCAGTATTCTATAAGCTGCGCTTAAAGTTAAGCACGGTTTATAGAATAGCACTTATGCCTGGGAATCAGGCCTAACTTTAGACACGGCCATTTGCACCAACTGAAACACGGCACAAATGTATGTGCATGTAACACCCCCCCCCCCCCCCCCATATGCTATAATGATGCACGTAAATGCTTCCATTCTGCCCATCACCCTCCCATTTCCATTTTTTTTTTGCTCCAGTGTAAAATTTAGGCATAATTCCCATGCCTAAATTTACATGCGTTGTAAGGGGTCTGGGAAAGATCCGACTGAAAGAGTGCTGAGCCAGGGGCTTGAGGAGGAAGTATTCTTAAGGAAGAGAAAGGCTCACTCTCAGGTTCCTAGTACACATGAGATTCGCCCTCTAGTGGCTAAGAGACCAGTCAAAATATTAAGTAGGGGAAGGAACTACCATTCCCAGGATGCATCACACCCTAGGCAAAACTTGCAGGAGCTGGAGGGTGAGGAGGATGATTGGGAAATGGTCTCTGATCATGGTGATGAGGAGCAGCTGTGGAAACCCTGTGGGGAGGAGGCTATGGAGTATGATAAGATGGAGGCAGCAGAGGGGCTGGGAGAGGAGTGTATGGAGATTTCAGCTCTAGCACGGACCCAAGGGGGTAAAGTAAAAGGTTTCCTGTCTGCTACAATACCAAAACTGTTTAGGACTGGGGAAAGAAGGTTCATGCAGTGGGGAAGAAGCCTGTGGAGGATGTTAGCCTGATGTATTGCCTATGAGGAAAAGGAGCATTATGGAAGAAGGGGAGGTGGGAAGAAGCGAAATTAAAACTGTTCTTGTTGAATGATCTGAGACTGTGAGAGGGAATGCATGGAGGGTGAAAATCTGATGGAACTGACAAGCTGCTGAGGAGTTAAGCAGCGTCAGCAGTAGCTGGACACTTATTAAGACTTCCTAAGGAAGTGAGATGGACTATGTTAGGAAAGGGGAACCTATAAAGGTGTGCCCTGTGTGACCAAGGATTAAACAGCACGGATAGCAGGGAAAGTACATTGCTTCCCCCTCCATTTAGGCAGGTAAAGGAAAAAATATAATCAAGAAAATAGGAAAGTGGGCAAGAGCTCGCGCCAAGCATTTCCTCCCTGATGCCATCTTGTCCCCATATCTGGGCAACCACGGTCCTTGAGGGCCATAACCCAGTCGGATTTTCAAGATTTCCATACTGAATATGCATGCGATCTATTTTGCATACAATGGAATCAGAACATGCAAATCAATGTCATGCATATTCAGTGTGGAAATCTTAAAAACCTGACTGGGTTATTGCCCTTAACTCTATCTGCCCACCCTTGCCATAGATGCTTTGCCTTAATCAGTTTTCCTCTGGTTCCATTCTACCCTGAAGATATATTTTAAGGATGAAACAATACGATTAGGATGGATTGAAAAAAAAATTGTATTTTTGCATAAACATGAATTATACTTCTTGGGCATGTTCTGTATTTTATATATGGTAACATGATGTTCTACCTAGTGCATTTTATCCTACCTCACATAAATGCTCTGCAAAACTGTGCTCATAATATGAGTTTTTGAAAGACAGTTACTAAGGGGTAGGAGAACATTCCTAGAATAGCGAAGTAAGCACTTTGTTCTGAGGAATCAAAACCATTATTTGAATGGAATATACATGGAACACTGTCTCTATTGAGTTCAAGAATCTTCTATTGGGGGGAAAGAGGGGGAAGATTAGAAGAGGATGGGAGGTAATTACACACCGCCAAAATACTTAGTACATAAGTACATAAGTAATACTGGTCTACTGTTAGTAATATGTAACCTGTCATTAAAATCGTCCGTAGTACCTGAAGATTGGAGGGTGGCCAATGTGACACTGATTTTTTTAAAGGGTTCCAGGGGTGATCCTGGAAATTACAGACCGGTAAGCCTAACATCATTGCTGGGCAAAATAGTGGAAACTATTTTAAAGAATAAAATTATGGAGCACATAGATGAACATGGTTTAATGGGACAGACTCAACATGGATTCAGCCAAAGGAAGTCTTGCCTCACCAATTTGCTTCATTTCTTTGAAGGTGTAAGTAAACATGTGGATAAAGGAGAGCCAGTTGATGTACTGTACCTAGATTTTCTGAAAGCTTTTCATAGTTTCTCATCAGAGACTCCTGAGAAAATGAAAGGGTCATGGGATAGGAGGCAATGTTCTGGTGTGGATTAGGAATTGGTTATTGGACAGAAAACAGAGGGTAGGGTTAAATGGTCATTTCTCTCAATGGAGGAGGGTGAACAGTGGAGTGCCAAAGGGATCAGTACTGGGACTAGTGCTATATAATATATTTATAAATGATATGGAAATCGGAACAAGTGAGGTGATTAAATTTGCAGATGACACAAAACTATTCAAGGTTGTTAAAACACATGTGGACTATGAAATATTGCAGGAAGACCATAGGAAATTGGAAGACTGGGCATCCAAATGGCAGATGAAATTTAATGTGATGCACATTGGAAAGAATAATCCGAATCATAGTTACCTGATGCTAGGGTCCACCTTGGAGGCCAGCAACACAACCAAGAAAAACATCTAGGTGTCATTGTAGATAATACTCTGAAATCTTCTGCTCAATGTGTGGCGGTGGCCAAAAAAAGTAAACAGGATGCTAGGAATAATTAGGAAAGGGATGGTGAATAAGACCGAAAATACTATAATGCCTCTGTATCACTCCATGGTGCGATTTCACCTTGAGTATTGCATTCAGTTCTGGTCACCGTATCTGAAAAAAGATATAGCAGAATTAGAAAAGGTTCAAAGAAGAGTGACCAAAATGATAAAGGGGATGGAACTCCTCTCCTATGAGGAAAGGCTAAAGAGGTTAGGGCTCTTCAGCATGGAAAAGAAACAGATGAGGGGAGATAGGACTGAGGTCTACAAAAACCTGAGTGGTGTAGAAAGGATAAAAGTGAATCAATTGTTTATACTTTCAAAAAGTACTACGACTAGGGGACACTCTCAATGAAGTTACATGACAATGCTTTTAAAATGATTAGGAAGACATATTTGTTTACTCAACAAATAGTTAAGCTCCAGAACTTATTACCACAGGATTTGGTAATAGTGGTTATTATTATTATTATTAGCATTTGTATAGCGCTACCAGACGCACGCAGCACTGAACACCTGACATAAAGAGACAGTCTCTGCTCAAAAGAGCTTACAATCTAAATAATACAGACAGACAAGACAGTTACGGGTGAGGGAAGTAATGGGTGAGAAGGAAGGAAGGAAGGAAGGAAGGAAGGAAGGAAGGGACAGGGGAGTGGTTAATGTATCTGGGTTTAAGAAAGGTTTGGACAAGTTCTTGGATGAAAAGTCCATAGTTTGCTATTGAGAATGAAATGGGCAAAGCCATCTGTGTCCCTGGGATTGGTAGAATGGAATCTTGCTACTATCTGGGATTCTGAAAGGTACTTGTGATCTGGTTGGCCACTGTTAGAAACAGGATACTGGGCTAGATGGACCATTGGTCTGATCAAGTATGGCTACTCTTATGTTCTTATATATGACTTCAGATACCATTCAGGTCCTGTAGGTCATCACATATCTTGTAATTAATAAGATATTTTAGAAGATGGAAATGGAAGCACTGCCACACCTTAAATGACAGCAGCTGTGCTAACAGACTAGTGATAGCACAGCTGCACTTATCACCTACTCTTGATGTGGCAGTAAGTTCAGCTGTGATATTGGCAGTCAGGACAACTACTACACAGCACTGACCCAGCTAAAACAGATTCTTTTTTTACTGTGTTGATTGCTTTCTTAGCATAGTAGACAATGCTGGTCTGTGCTAATGTCTACGACATGGTAAAACCCACCTTAGCAGCCTAACACAGCTTTCTAAAAGGGCCCCCATGCCTATGTCTGAAAATACCAATAATCCTTTGTTTTGTGAAACCCCTTTTTCACTATTGGTTTCACCTTAGAATACAGTGTAAACCTTACAAAGTAAGGAAAGGGGAAGTTGTTGCTACAAAAAAAAAAAAAAAAACAACAACAACACATGAAAGTGCATTTGTTTCAAAATTCAATGAAAAATGAATTGAAACAGGCTTCCTTCATTTCATTTCAAATAAAACAACAATGGAATAAAATGTGCTTTCTTTTTGCATTTTTTTTGTTAATTTTGGGATCCTTTTACTAAACTGCTGTAAGTGCTTAGTGCAGCTTAAAATAGCTTAGCATGGGATGTGCTAAGATTCCAATCTGCGCATGCAAACCGTGCGCTAAAAAATATTTTAATTTTTTTGTGGAGGGAGGTGTCTGGGGTGCAGACAGTGGGCATTTCTGCGCTAATCAGTGAGCTCATCTACATTACTGCATACTAACTGATTAGCATCTGAGCCCTATCTACCTACAAAATAGGAGTCAGTAAGTGCCCACGTGCTAATTTTATTAAAAGGCGGCACACTACTGGCAACATTAGCGCATGGCCATATATTCAAATAATGGAAAATCATCCATTTTACTGCTGCATATGGCCTTGGCACGCAGGAAAGACCTGCGAAGAGACGCATCAAGGCCTCTTTTTACCGCATCTTCGTGAAAGGGCCCCTTGTGTTTGGTGCATGCTAAAAATATACCAATGAAATAAAAATAAAGCAAAACATTTCTGAATGGAACAGCTCAAAATGAAATAAAGTGAAAAGCTGAGCAGTGTATGAACCCTAAAATACACACGAATCAAGATTTAAACGTCACGGTTGGCATTTCCTATAAACCTATACCCAAATATCCAGTACTGGTCGCTATCCAGATATCGGTGCTGAAAATCCAGGTATGCTGTCCTAAATTGTCTGGTTAGTTACCCAGATCCCAATGCTGAATATTGCTGTTCTCCAGATAACAATGTAAGCCACACTGAGCCTGCAAATGGGTGGGAAAATGTGGGATACAAATGCAACAAATAAATACATAAATAACTCCCAGCTCCAACCAGGCTCTACCCTGGTGCTACCCAGAAAGTGCGTGGGAGGTCTGTGATTACTGATTGACCCTAGTCAGCAGGCCTTAACAAGGTAGCAGCCTTTTAAATATTGGACTGTTAGGGATCTAAGAAATCTTAACTCATCTATAATCAGTACATACCTCTTAATTTATCCTCATGCACAGGAAATCAGACTCCCTTCCATTGGTAATTCTCTTTAAAAGTGAGTCACACTGGGTCAAGTGGGTGTATTCACCATCCACTCCAGCTAGCATGGGGAAAAGAAACAAGTTCAAAAAGTTTTCTGGCCAATGAAAGAAGGTTTTAGGTTGAAGACCTGGCAGAAAACCACCCCTGCACATTCCTAAATATATCACTCACCCTAGTGGACATTTGAAGGCATCTCCTTAAACATCAGAATTTCTTATTTCAGATGTTTAAACATGAGTGACTTCAGCAGCATGGGGATTGTTAGTGCAGTAACCAGCCTTAAGGTTTAACACTGATGAATGCTATTGCAATGGTGGGAATGAAGAGTGATGAAGGTAACTACTACTATTTATCATTTCTATAGTGCTACTAGACGTATGCAGCGCTGTACACTTGAACATGAAGAGACAGTCCCTGCTCGACAGAGCTTATAATCTAATTAGGACAGACAAACAGGACAAACAAGAGATAAGGGAATATTAAGGTGAGGATGATAAAATAAGGGTTCTGAACAAGTGAATAAGGGTTAAGAGTTAAAAGCAGCATCAAAAAGGTGGGCTTTTAGCTTAGATTTGAAGACGGTCAGAGATGGATCTTGACGTACCGGCTCAGGAAGTCTAATCCAGGCATATGGTGCAGCAAGATAAAAGGAACAGAGTCTGGAGTTAACGGTGGAGGAAAAGGGTGCAGATAAGAGAGATTTACCCAGTGAATGGAGTTCCCGGGGATGAATGTAGGGAGAGATGAGAGTGGAGAGGTACTGAGGAGCTGCAGAGTGAATGCACTTATAGGTCAATAGGAGGAGTTTGAACTGTATGCGGAAACAGATAGGAAGCCAGTGAAGTGACTTGAGGAGAGGGCTAATATGAGCATAACGACCCTGGCGGAATATTAGATGGATGACACCACACATCTATTTTGTACCACATACTGGAGATAAAATCACAATAAATTTATGGTAATAATTTCAGAAATAATAGAGGGGAAAATCTTATCTCCTCCCTGACTCATATTGGTTTTAATCAACAGGGGAGTTGAAGGATTTGTGCACACAAACTCTTGCTCCCTCCCCCCTGGATTGGTGATAAGGAGATTCAAATTGATTGGTTATGGGGGAGGGATGCAAACTCTGCCTTCCTTCAGAATTAAATTGGAGTAAATTGGGTAGTTACTTGCAAACTTTCTCTTGCTCCTTATCTCATCTTAACATGAATTAACCAGGTTGGTGGCCCATAACCTCTCTCTTTCCTCCCCGAAACTCTCTCTCTCTCTTTCTCTCTCTCTCTCTCTCATACAAACATTCCTTTATGCCTCCTTCCCATGCCACAACACTCTCCATTTTTGCCTCTTGATCCAATCCTCCCACCTGTTCATCTGCTTCCTAGATACTGCCTACACCTTCTGGGATATGTGGGTCTATGGCATGCCTCCTCTTCTTGAAATAAAAGTGGGAGGACGACCAAGGATTCCAAAGACTGAAAGGATATATAATAATAAAGATGTTTATTGAGGTATAAAGACTCGACACAACGTCGTGTTTCGGCCGTTAGGCCTGCATCAGGAGTCTTAATGCCGAATGCTTTTGAGAACTATTTGATGAAGGCAAATCCTCAACAAAGGGAGGTCTTTATTGCAGCATTCTATACAAGCGTTGTGTCAGAGGAGACAACGAAGCACGCTCACCTTCACAACGGTCTTTCTAAAGACCTCCCTTTGTTGAGGATTTGCCTTCATCAAATAGTTCTCAAAAGCATTCGGCATTAAGACTCCTGATGCAGGCCTAACGGCCGAAACACGACGTTGTATCGAGTCTTTATACCTCAATAAACATCTTTATTATTATATGTCCTTTCAGTCTTTGGAATCCTTGGTCGTCCTCCCACTTTTATTTCATTTCTTGTTGTTGTCCGTGGAGCGTCTAGAGTTCTCCGCCTTCTGGCGGATATTTTTTCTCTATGCCTCCTCTTCTTTCCAGCCAGTGCAAGTCAATGAAATGAGATTTCCTCCTTCTGGCCCAAATAAATCACCACCAACACCTGGTGTTTTCCAGTATTTCTCTGGAGACCTGAACATTCGTGCAAATTCCTAGGCTCTCTAGGTCTTGTAGGAGCAAAACATACTATATGCAGCACTACATGCCACTATATAACAAAGTTAAATAGGATTATAATACATGGCACTATCCAGCATTACCAACCTGATATTAAAATACATTTTCTGGCTAACTTCATCTTTTATTGCTAAGGCCTATTACTTGTTAGGCCTCAGACTTGCGTGGAGTCAACAGGGACTGCAAAATATTACCAAGGCTGTCAGTGAGCAAGGAAAATAACAACCACATCACATCATCACAAGGGGAATTTACAAACTCATTGTGCATACATTGAGGATCATCTTCACCCAAGAAAAGTAAATTGTTTGCTGGTACAATGACTTCAGAATTAAAGTGTCCCTTCAACATAGTGCCAGTGGGACAATATTGTGGACCCTCGTCACAACATCTGAGACAGACAAAGTTGTGTATCAACAACAAGGCCAGCAATCACATCACTTACTCAAATGCAGCCTGTAATTACTGCATAAAAGTGGCTTATATCTGAGGCAAATGGCTGTTTGCTTTACATCTGACCTGAAGTGCAGCGCCTGCTACACCTGCCTGCCTGACCTGCCTGAAGAACACTGCCACCTGCTGGATGTCTTGTGCCATCTCTATCCAGGTTGTATATGTGCCATGTAATTGCTGTTGTGCTATTTGGACCTGGATGTAGTTATACTAGAAGCCTACCTTAGGGTCTAATGTGCATTTGCTCTGAGCTGTTTCAATGATAAGACCATCATTGTCATTTATTCTTGCCTTTCCATTTTGTTCTTGCTGCTATGTAAATAAATAAGCAATCTATTTTTTATAATACCCTTGTGTGTGGAGTTAGTTCTGTTATTATTTGGGCATTATGAATTTGGGTCTATAGATAAAGGGAACGTGATTACTTTCCAGGCACTACACTGTAAAGTGTGCCTATGCTACATTTTTTTTCATAATACATACTAGTGTCACATTCCCCAATTATATCAAAAAGAGTGTAATCTGTGTACACCTCACAGTCACACCTGGACAGGTCATAGGTATGACTACAAGATATGCCAGCCTGCCTTTTGAGTCTTGCACAGATCTTCAACAACTGCCAAAATTCATGTTAAAGACATTGGATAATCATGTCTCCACAGAATAATGGATCTGTGAATTGCAAATTCTATAAGCTGGCATCTAAATTTGGGCACCCGAGGGCTAGCTAGGCCCCGACTGGCAGCAAGCAAGACACTCAGGCAAGGTTAGACTAAAGCTTGGAGACTGGGCTGGAATGGGAAGTCAGGGTTGGAGCAAGGCAGGAAGCACAGCAGGAATAAGACTAGAACATGGAGCAGGAGCAGGGCTAGAACAAGACACAGGCAGGAACAGGAGACAAATAGAAACGAGGCTACAACATACCCTGGACAACTCTAGGAGACCTGTTGCAAAGGCACTGGCTAGAAGTCAAGAACTTCCTTAAATACTATCAGACAGTAAGTGATGACATCAGCCAGCACTGTCTTGCAGAGCTATAAAGGAAGTGCTGGGTTTCCCCGAAGTAAACAGATCCTTCTCAGTGGCATACCAAGGGCGGGGCGGTGGGGGCGGTCCGCCCCGGGTGTCAGCAGGTGGGGAGTGCTCCACTGGCGCCGCAGTCCCCACCTGCCTACCACCAGCTCCATCGACAGACGACCCTCATCTCCTGAACCGCCTGAATCTGTGAAGCGCCTCGCGTCTGCTCTGCTGTAAATGAAGCAAATCACCTCGTCGCCTCTGCCCTTCCCTCACTTGTCCTGTCCTCGCGGAAATAGGAAGTGATATCAGAGGGCAGGACACAGTGAGGAAAGGGCCGACACGACGAGGTGATTTGCTTCATTTACAGCAGAGCAGTCATGAGGCGCTTCACAGGTTTTTTTTAAAGGCTGGGTGCCAGCCGGGTGGCAGGGGAAGAGGGTCGTCTGTCGACGGAGCTGGTAGGCAGGTGGGGACTGGGTCAGGGAGGAGGAGGAGGCTCAGATGGGAGAAGGGGACTGGGTCTGGGGGGCCTCAGATGGGAGAAGGAGACTGGGTCTGGGAGGGGGGGCTCAGATAGGAGAAGGGGACTGAGACTGGGTCTGGAGGGCTCAGATGGGAGAAGGGGACTGGGTCTGGGGGAGCTCAGATGGGAGAAGGGGACCAGGACTGGGTCTGGGGGGGGCTCAGATGGGAGAAGGGGACTGGGTCTGGGTGGGACTCAGATGTGAGAAAGGGACTGGGTGGGGGGCTCAGATGGAGAAGGGGACTGGGACTGGATCTGGGGGGGCTCAGATGGGAAAAGGGGACTGGGACCGGGACTGGGTCTGGGAAGGCTCAGATGGGAGAAGGGGACTGGGTCTGGGGGTGCTCAGATGGGAGAAGGGAACTGGGTCTGGAACTGGGGTCTGAGAAGGGGGCAGGAGGGAGAATGGGGCCATGCCTGGGGCAGGTGGGAGAATGGGTCTGTGGCTGAAAAGGGCCCTAATGCAAGGCATGTGGATGAAGGGGACTGGAACTGGGGGCTGAAAAGGGGCAGGGGCTGAAACTGTGGGAACTGGGGGCTGAAAAGGGGTTAGGGAGAAGTGGCTGGGGCTGAAGCTCAGGACTGGTGGGAGAAAAGGGCTGGGGTTGAAAATGGGGACTGGGGGCTGAAAGGGGACAGGGAGAAGTAGCTGCTGGCTGCAGCTCGGGACTGGTGGGAGATGTGGGCTGGGGCTGAAACTGGGGACTGGTGGGATAGTGGGGCTGAAACTGGGGGCTGAAAAGGGGGGCATGTGGGAGATGTGGGCTGGGGCTGGAACTAGGGGCAGTTGGGATAATGAGGCTGGAACTGGGGTCCGAAAAGAGGGGGCAGAGGGAGAGAGAGGGGACAGATCCTGGATGGAAGGGGGAGCGAGAGGGAGGGCAGACCCTGGATTGATGGGAGAGGGAGGGCAAATGGTGGATTGAAGGGGCAGAGAGAAAGGGCAGACAGTGGATGGAAGGGCTAGAAAGGGCAGACAGTGGATGGAAGGGGGAGAGAAAGAGGGCAGATGGGCAGAGGGTGAATGGAAGGGGCAGAGATAGAGGGCAGATTTGGATGGAAGGGAGAGAGAGGGCAGACAGTGGATGGAGGGGACAGCAGAGAGGGCAGACACTGGATGGCAGAGACAGAGAGAGAGTGAAGACAGATGCTGGATGGAAGGAAGACAGTGAAAAGAAGATGAGGAAAGCAGAAACCAGAGACAACAAACTGTAAATAAAATATATATTTTTATTTTTTTGCTTTAGGATAAAGTAGTATTGTAGATGTGTTAATAAATGTTTATAAATAGAACATGTAAATAAAGTCATCTTGACTAACTTTCGGAGAACAAAAGCCCCTTCCTCAGGTCAGGATAGGATACTGTAACAGTACTATACTGTATTGACCTGAGGAAGGAGGTTTTGGCCTCTGAAAGCTAAATGTATTAGTCCAATAAAATGGTATTATTTTATTTTCTATATTTGTTTTATTTCTATTTGTTAATTTGTAAAGTGGTGATTGGTATTTGTTAGTTTTTTTTCAAATTTAAATCTGCTGTCTTTATATTTTGCACAGTACTAGGGGACATTTTCTGTTTCTGTGGTGTTGCATTGTATGCAGAGTCTGGCATCGGGGGTTCAGTTTAATTTTTGTCTAAAAGGAAAGTTTATGATTACTTATTCTATAGTGGATTAGGGTGTATCTGTATTTGTGAAAAAGACATGACTTTCAGTTGGTATTGACTGTGCAGGATCAACGATCTGTACTATTCTGTCTGTTTTCGTTTTACAACAGGTGAATTGATGTTCTAGTGCTCACTGTAGTGTTTAAGATGCTTTCCTTTTCCTTGTGTGACTTGTAGAAATTGCTGCTTATGGTATGCTAGAATTGCTCTATAGGTCCTGAGTGTTTTGTATTCTTGTTATGCCTAGTACTAGATTTTGGAGGGGGTGTTAAAAAATGACCAGCCCCGGGTGTCAACTACCCTAGTTATGCCACTGATCCTTCTTGGCATGGAATGCTGTTGGAGACCACAAGAACAAGTGAGGGGCGTGACAGGTTGCCTATCTAATTTCATGTGAGACTTAAGATACTACTAATGATTTTCAAAGTTTTGAGGATGGATGCCCCATTCTGTTAATTGAATGTGTATCAGCCATGTAGATGATTGAGGTCTGAATTGGCAGGGTTATTAATGATACCCATCCTGAATAAGATTCAGTATGAAGAGATGAGAATATGCTACTTTTCATTATTTGGACCCCAAAAATGAAATGCTCTTCCTTTGAAGATCCAAATGCAGAATGAGGTAGATAAGTTTAAGAAACTACTGAGGGGTCCATTGTACTGACTTGCAGTATATAATGATGGAATTTTGGCAGTATGGTTGGTATGACTATGTTTGTGAGGTGTCGGAGTGAGTAGGTATCTTAAATGTTATGCCTAAATGCCTAACCCCGCAATACATCAATACATCAATATAAATGTTCATGTTGGACATAGCCTAACCTACTCTTCCCCTTGACCCCCAATATGTCTATCAAATCTGATCATTAGCCTGTCTTAACCTCACTTTGTATCTGTTCTTGCCGGTATTGGCGACTGCCACTACTGCACTATGTAAGCCACATTGGGCCTGCAAATAGGTGGGAAAATGTGGGCTGCAAATGCAACAAATAAATAAATATTTATTTATTTGTCTCGTTTTAATTCTGAGTGTTGTTATTGTAATCTGCCTTGGATAAAGGTGGAATAGAAGTCAATCATTATTCAATCAATAAATAATAAATACAATAATATTAGAATACTATCATTTGTGCATGACACCTTTAGGCAGGCCCACTTATGACAGCCATTGACCTTTCATACAAAGGCACGCTTAACTTTTGGCACACCAGTGAGGTTTTGTGCTAATAATGACTTAGGTGGGCCCTGAGGCTGCTAGAGAATTGGCACTAAGCACAGTCCCATTGTGATGCCTAAAATGAGACACCAAGTTATGAGATTGCTGTCATAGTTCCTAAAATAGCAAGGTTACCACTCAATATGTTTTTATTATATATGTGTGTATATGTATAATATATGGATGTATAATCCAAAATGTACTAGTGAGTAGAAGGTCTACACATAACCACTACGTAGGTGCTTGGTTTTCTCATATGTCGGTGGTACTAAGCATTTTAAAGTTATAAAGTCCAAAATTATTTACTGCAGAGGGCTTCTGGGGAGAAAAGATCTGGAGCTGTCATTGCATCTTTATTTGTTTGCTTATAGGACTGGTCTTTAAATGCACTGTTTCCGTGTCCATCTTGTCAAAGCATTAGCTGAACTGCTGACCTTGCCAGTTTGCAAAACATGACAGTTGCTCTCCTTCTGTTTTGTAACAAACACTGCCATCTCGAGCTTACCAATCACTGTCATTGCTTCTTCCACTTCTGTGGTAAAGGCCTGCTCTTCAGTTCCACGAATAAACAGTCTTCTAGGGATTTCCCTATGAAACTCAAGTATACATCTTGCAAATTCTACCCAGCAGCAAAGGAAGCATGGACTTTTTCTTCCATGCCTACCTTTACGATAAAAGGAAGTTGTTCTGTGTGCTGTGTGGAAACATCCTCCTTGTGACGCTGAACACAGGAGCATCATTTTTACCGTCCCACTGTGCATGATGGGAGATCATTCTTTGTAATGCGACAGGTTTGGCATTGTTCGCTTTCTCAGTTGCCCCCTTTTATTTGCACAAAATTGATTCATTGGATCTCTAGATAATTTATCCTTTGATCTATCTTTAGAGCACTGTCACCAAGAGGCCTTTTGGTTATAATGTTTGTTACACAATTCCTAGAGTACTGTGAGTTATGTTTTTTTTTTCATCTTGTGTTTTGTCAATATTTCTTTATGTTTTTATTCATATGCAATATAGGATTACATGTTATGTTATGACTGTAAGCTGCCCAGAGACTTACTGTAGACAGATGACATAGAAATCCAATTAAATTTAAAAAAAAACAAAATAATCAGTTCAGTCAATATTCAGCCCACGGTGGTCAGCGTGTTTTTTATTTATTTATTTATTTTTATTTATTTCTTACATTTGTATCACACATTTTTCCACATATTTGCAGGCTCAATGTGGCTTACATAATACCGTGAAGGCATTCACCAATTCCGGTACGGGCTTAGTACAAAATGTTGTATTGGGATAGGGAAGATAAGATTCAATCAAGTTGGGTTGAGGTTAAAGAGTTTGTCAATGTCCAATATGATCTTTGATAGTGAGGTGTTGCAGGGTTGAGTCACTTAAGTTGGGTCATTCGGATATGCCTTTCCGAACAGGAGAGTCTTTAATAATTTTCTGAATTTTAGGTGATCATAAGTTGTTTTCATCACTTGTGGCAATGCGTTCCACAGGCGCGTGCCTATGTAAGAAAAGTTGGACGCATGGGTTGTCTTGCATTTTAGTCTTTTGCAATTTGGGTAGTGGAGATTCAGGTAAGACTGTGATGAACTGGTACTATTTCTGATTGGGAGCTTGATTAGGTTGATCATGTAACCTGGGATTTCACCATAGATTTTGAAAGAGATGCGCTCTTTGATAGGAAGCCAGTGCAATTTTTCACAGAATGGTGTGGCGCTTTGGAATCGTGTCTTACCAAATATCAATCTGGCTGCTGTGTTTTGTGCCATTTTTAAACACTAAGGGGGTCTTTTACAAAGGCGTGTTAGCGTTTTTAGTGCACGCTAATGATTAGCGCACAATAAATGCTAGAGGTGCCCCTAGGAATATATGGGTGTCTGTAACATTTAGTGCATGCTTATTTTTAGAGCGTGCTAAAAATTCTAGTGTGCCTTTGTAAAAGATCCTCTGAATTCCACAAGCAGTTTGGGTACCAGCATTGAATATCTGGGGCTGATTGAGCATATGCTAGCCATCGGGTCTATTTGGGTCTTGGATGTTATTCAGCTGGGACCCACATAAGGGTACCTGGGCAGGTCCCACCCCCTCTACATGATTCCAGTCCCCTCTCCCTCCTTCCCAACCCACTGGAAGTCAACAGACCCCCTCCCCTTCTGATTCCCCTTCCTACCCTCCCACCCTCCACAACATCAACAGACAGCCCCTTCTGATACCCCATCCCACTCCCAGAATATCAACAACTCCCCCCAGGATCCTCTCCCTTCCTCCCACCCAATCCCCTCTCCCTGGAGCATCAACAGATCCCTCCCTCGGGATCCCCCCATGCCTACTTGACTGATCCCTGTTGGGCCCGTCACAACCGCCCCTACAAAATGGCTACCACGACCTCTAGCAGCAGCTTCACAATATTATGAGTAGTAAATGTTTTAGGGCAAGTTTTTACATTATTTATAATGCACTGGTATGTATATATATTTAAAAATGCATCATTAGAAAGAAAACAACAGCAAACAACTCAAAACACATCTGCACAGTTGATTTATAAAGTTGCTAAATTTGAATGGGCGTCTCCACTATTGATAAGATTGCACTGGCTTTAGATAAAAGCCAGAACTGTTTTTAAAACCTGTATTTTTTAATTCAAAATATTATATGGGATGGCACCGGATTAGATGCTTAATTTGATAGACCTTCCTACAAGAAATGCCATACCAGGCTCTAGATACTTTCGTATTTTCCATTTCCCCAGTTGCAAATATATCAGATACAAATCAACTCTCACTAGTGGTTTCCCTTAACTAGTCAGAAAATGGTGGACTGCACTTCCAAAGGGAATAAGACATATAGGGCCCTGTTTATTAGGCACGCTAGCGTTTTTAGTGCAAGCTAAAAATTTGCACGCACTAACACTAGAGACACCCATAGGAATATATGGGTAACACTAGCATTTAGCGTGCGCTAAAAATGTTAGCAAACCTTAGTAAACAGGGTCCATAAATAATTACCTACTATTCTGGAAATCTTTAAAAGCTTTTTTATTCAAAAATTCCCTATCACAGGATGACAATTAACTCTCTAAAAATGACAATTGTCTAAAAATGACAATTAACTCTCTACAAACAAAATTCAGGAGTGGCCTAGTGGTTAGGGTGGTGGACTTTAGTCCTGGGGAACTGAGAAACTGAATTCAATTCCCAGCACAAGCAGTTCCTTGTGACTCTGGGCAAGTCACTTAACCCTCCATTACCTACTGCATTGAGCTTGCCATGAGTGGGAAAGCACATGGTACAAATGTAACAAAAATAAAATTATAATAATGTATTTTTAAGTGAATTTAAATAACTGTTGAATTTTTTCTTGATTCTGTGTTTATTTGTAATATAAATTCTTACCTATATATGTAAACTACATTGAACTGATACTACTTTTGGCAAATGTGGGATATAAATACCAATAAATAAATAAATAAATAAAAAGAATTAAAAAAGACTCTGAATGTAGTCTGTCAGTGATTGAAGTATGATTGTTTAGGCACAGTGCACCAATTCAGAGTGGGTTGTTGATCTCTTACGGCCTTTGGTGAAATACAGTTGAGATATTTTGAAGGCAACTTGAATCCTTTCGTCCCATACTTAGAAGGCTGTTTCAACATATCTTTAAGCATCAACACTTTCATATTTTAAAGTCGATACCAACCATTATGTGATATGCTTATCCAAAAGTTGTTTTTTTTAGTACATATGAATTTTGTAAATGTTCTGAAAAGGTGGAGGAGTAGCCTAGTGGTTAGTGCAGAAGCACGAGGATCTGGGTTCAATTCCCACTGCAGCTTCTTGTGTGTCTGAGCAGGTCACTTAACCCTCCATGGCCCCAGATACAAAATAAGTACCTGTATATAATATGTAAGAGTGCTTTGATTGTAACCACAGAAAGGTGGTATATCAAGTCCCATCCCCTTTCTTTAAATTGCAGGGCTGTTTTTTGTTGGTTGATAGGTACAGTATATTTCAATATCACATTGGTTTTAGGAATAGATGTCTTCCATGAGACAGATGAACTGCTTGGTTAGGTGCCTCAAACTTACAAGGTCACCAGCTCAAGGCCAACCTTGTCATTAAACAGTCGACTTTACAAAGCAGCACTAGCGGCTGCCAGTGCAGTAATGCCGACACAGCCTAATCCCATCTGAGCCCACCAGACCCAGTCCCAGTCCCCTTCTCCCTTCTGAGTTCCCCCAGACCCAGTCCTGGTCCCAGTCCCCTTCTCCCATCTGAGCCTCCCCCAGGCTTTGTAAAAAGAGGGGGGGGCTAGTCTATTATTCTGTCATGATAGATGGGAAAGACATGATAGCTGTTCTTGGGACCATACATCTTTATGAACATTCATAAATATGCTGAGAGATTACACAGGTCATAAATTTTTTTGGATGGTGCATTAAAGTATGATAGACACATTTGTTCCTTCTATTTTATGGTTGTTCTTTGCTGGGTCTTTTACTATGGTGAGCTAAAAATGGCCTGTGGTAGCGTAGATGCGTGTTTTGGGCACACGCAGAATTATTTTTCAGCGCACCTACAAAAAAATGCCTTTTTAAAATTTTTGCTGAAAATGAATGTGCGCCAAAATGAAAATTGCCGTGCGTCCATTTTGGGTCTGACACCTTACCACCAGCCATTGACCTAGTGGTAAAGTCTCATGTGATAACCGGGCGGTAATGATCTGCGCACGACAAATGCCACTTGGCGCGTGTCCGATACGTGCGGCAGAAAATAAAAATTATTTTTCAGCCACACATATCGGACGCGTGCCAAAGATGAAATTACCATAAGAGCCACGTGGTAGCCATGCGGTAACTCCATTTTGGAGCGCATTGGGCACATATAGACGCTTACATAGCTTAGTAAAAGGGCCTTTCAATTTCTGAGGTCCTTTTTCTCTTCATCAATTATTTAAGGGGGCCTTTTACTAAAGGGCGTTAAGCTCTTAATGTACAGTTAGTGCGTGAAAACAGGCTACCAAACAGATGAGTTAAAGTGTATCATAGTATTTTTCCTGCTTTTGCACACTAAACAGTGCATTATTTAATTTTTTAATAATTTTTCTCTGAGGCAGTATGGCATGGGCGGAACATGGGAATGGAAGGCAGCTACCGTGTTTCCACGAAAATAAGACACTGTCTTATATTAATTTTTGCCCCCAAAAATGCGCTAGGTCTTATTTTCAGGGGCTGTCTTATTTTTCAGGGAAACATCGGGATTGGATCGGGGTTGGCCCACCCGCCCTCCGTCGCTCCTGGAACTAACCTTAAATGCCTCCTTTCACCTTCGCAGCAAACAGCAGCAGGGCAGGCCACTCCTTCCTTCCGTGTCCCGCCCTCGCCTGACGTAACGTCCGCAAGGGCGGGGCACGGAAGGAAGGAGAGGTCTGCCCTGCTGCTGCTTGCTGTGAAGGTGAAAGGAGGCGTTTAAGGTTAGTTCCGGGAGCGACGGAGAGTGGGTGGAGGGGGGGCCCGGTGGCCTCGGGTGGGGGGGGCGGCCCGGGGGCGGCCTTGTCCGGCTCTCAGCGGCCCTGCTTTCAAACAAAAATTTGCTAGGTCTTACTTTCTGGGGAGGCCTTATATCTACCAATTCAGGAAAACCTCTACTAGGTCTTATTTTCGGGGGATGTCTTACTTTCGGGGAAACAGGGTAGTATATGATTAGCATGAATTAGCTGGCTATCATAGAGTTAACACTGGAGCACTTAGGGGTGAATTCTATAAACTGTGCCTAAAATATTGGCGCCCAAAAAACCTGTTTAGGTGCAGCTTATAGAATAGCGCTTAAGCGCAGGGGTCATGCATAAATTTAGGCACATCCATTTGCTCTAAGGAAAACATGCTGTAAATCCTCCATCTGAATTTACATATGGAACTCCCTTATTCTATAATTGTAGGCATAACTGGAATCCATGCCCATACTCCTCCCTGAAATGCTCATGACCCCCCTATTTCTGCACCCTCTTTTCTGGGACCACTTCCCCAGTGGTCACTGACCCCCTTCCACCCCTCGAAGATGTAAAAGAAACAGTACATACCAGCCTCTATAACAGCATCAGATGTTACGGCCAGTCGTATTAGAGAAGAAAACAGGTCCCTGGAGTAGCCTAGTGGTTGGAGAAGCTAATTAGGGTTTCTTTGAGGGTACTAAAACTTGGTGTTTTTAGGTATTTTTGTGCCACAGGTATTGCTGGGTATCTTTTGAACTCTTGCAAGTGAATTTTGAAAGTGACACTCTCCATGGGTTCAGGTATTAAGTATATGCCAGAAGGGACTTCCGGTGGAGACGAGCAGCGAGATGGAGGTCGCGTTGTGAGCTCCGCTCCGCCCGAACGAAGCCCCGAATTTTTTCAGCGCCGATTCCGCTCCTAAAAAGACCCAATGAGCGCAGGGGGCTCCCGGGACCCGGATAAACAAAGAAACGGCGCTGCCGGCGCCCTGCCCAGCATAAAAAAGAACTTTTAAAACGCTCGCGAGCGCTTCCAAGATGGCGGCGGCAGAGGAAGTACGGAGCTTTTGAAGAGAGCTGCGGGCGGCTTGCAGGAGAGACGGGAGTCCCGACGGATGGGGGAAAGCTGGGACCTGCTGCGAGGTCGGAGGCAGTGAGTACCCATTACTGAATTTGGGGCAAGAAGCCAAAAGCCAACCATAGTAATTGTTTAGAAGGGGCACCACAGGAGTCAGAAGAGTGAAGGAACGCCAGCTGGAAGACACGCTCTCTCAGTGGTCGCAATCGTGCAATTGGTGGATGCGACCCCGGGATAGAGGAAAGAAACTTTAACAGAGTGGGCTTGTTGGAAGGTTCCTAGGGGTCTGGAATTGCCCGCTCTTTGAAAGGATACTTTAGTGTGTGTAATCACGACAGCGCGAGGTGGCGGGCTGAAGGTCCAGTATAAGAAACCTACGAAGCTTGAAGCCCAGAATAAAAACGGCGCCCGGATAGAGGCCACTTGTCTTAGAGCGATTGAGCTGCACGTTAAAGTGTCGGGAGAGGTCTGAGGGCAGTGCTGCTGAATGTATGGAGCAATATTTGAAACCCATGTCACCTGGAATCACCCGTAGAGGCACAAAATTTGATAAAGAAAGGTCCTCACCTCCTAAGCCTGGCCATAAAATGGCGGACTTGAAAGGTACAACCGGGGGAGAATTCACTGAAAAACAACTGGCGCAAATAACAGCAGCGGTGAGTGCAGCTCTCAACCCACGATTCGACCTGTTGGCCGGACAGTTAAAGAACTTAGAATCTTCAGGAGCCGAAACGGAGAAGAGAGTAGGAGAGGCGGAGACCCGGATAGCAGCAGTGGAGGACTCCAGCTCCCAAAACATGCAGGAGCTTGCCAGGCTCAGGACTCAACTTAAGTTGCAACAAGACAAAATGGATGATATGGAAAACCGAGCCAGGAGATGCAACTTGAGAATTGTGGGGATCCCTGAAAAGGTTCCAGAAAGACTTCTTGGACAATTATTAGAACAGTGGTTGAAAAAAGAGTTGGCTCTATCGGATAGCCGAGGGGAGTTGTGCATCGAGCGAGCCCATAGGCTAGGGCGCTGGCAACCAAATCTGCAGAGGCCACGAATTGTCATTATTAAGGTGTTTAATTACCTTCATAAAGAAGAAATATTACGAGGATTCCGGACGAGGCGAGACTCTCTTCAGTATGAGGGTTCCCCAATAAAGATTTTTCAAGACTATTCGGCAGGAGTGCAGGAACAAAGACGTCGCTTTCATCCTATATGCTCCACACTGGTCGCCAAGAACACTAGATTCATGTTATTATACCCAGCCATTTTAAAGATTCAACATGGAAACCAGTGGAGATCCTTTCAGACGGCCCAGGAGGCTCAAAGGTTCCTGGACGTGGAAATGAAAGAACCAGATACATGACTTTGCAGCAGAGTCTGAGCAAAGACAGGCACCTGGGGGAGTCTTCCCTTTGGTGAAAGAGGTTACGGGGGTTAAACCCACATGAAGTGGTATATGGTGGGAGATGTATTGCAAGTTCAATTTACTGTTTCAAGGTTCTTGTTGTTCAACCGTTACGGTTAAAGTGGGCTGAGTTATAAGGGACCCCAGTATATGTTGGGGGATGGGGGATGTGGGTGCCCCGGACAAATAACTTAGTTGATTACTATGGGGGAGGAGGATTAAGGGATCAGAAGGTTATAGATAACCTAGGGGCTTCAAAGGGCGAGAGAAGTCAAAGGCATGGAAGGGCCTTGGGAGAATGACAGGAGGGATAGAGGGGGGAGGGGGAGAGGGGCGGGACGGAGAGGGTTGGGGGGGGTGGGGTGGGAGGGAGGGATAAGATTTGGGAAGAGAACAGGGTGTGTGTATACATGCAGTGATGTTATGATTGATATATGGTGTGGTGCACGAGTAAGGATAATTTGGAAAGAGGAGTGGGAGGGGTGGTGGCTGGGACACCCCTCCGTAAAGATTGTGGAAAGATTGCAGAGAAATATTGATGACCCAATGAAGATTACATGACCCCAATACAAGTAGTAACTTGGAATGTAGGGGGCATCCACTCGCCCATTAAACGACAAAAGATTTTAAAAATCCTCAATGATCAAAAGACGTCAATTGCATTTTTGCAGGAGACACATTTAACAGGCATAGAACATGCTAAATTGAAGCGATGGTGGGTGGGAGAAATTTTTGAATCCCCGGCAGTGGGGGGGAAAGGAGGAGTGATTACACTGATACGGAAAGGTATACACGTGAAAGTAAATCAGGTAGTAGGAGATACTGGGGGAAGATATGTATTAGCATCCGTAGTATTAGACAGGCAACCAGTCTTGCTTTGCAATATTTATGCGCCAAATAAGTTTGACCACTACTTCTATACACAGCTCACTAGTGCCATGCAAGGGATGGGAGGAGCCCCGATTATATTGGGGGGAGACTTCAATGAAGTCGCAGACCCGGCACTAGACAGATCGGGCGTAAGTGGGAGAGGGAGAGCCAAACCAGGGAAGGGCATAGCAACATTGGAGGAAGCCTTCGCAGTAGTAGATGTGTGGAGAACTCTGAACCCCCTAGAGAGGGATTACACCCATTTATCGAGGGCCCATGCCACTTTATCCCGAATCGACTACATATTGGTAACTGGAGACATCTTCACACAGGTGGACACAGCGAAAATAGGGCCCATAGCGGTTTCTGACCATGCTTGGGTTATGGTGAGGTTGGAGTTGGATGGAGGGATAAGAGAGGATTACATATGGAAATTTCCAACTTGGCTATATAGGGATGGACAATTCTTACCCCATTTGATTAAATGTTGGAAAGATTTTGGCATCAATAATGAGATTCACAAGAATGACCCGGTATTGTACTGGGAGACAGCCAAAGCAGTGCTTAGAGGGGAGATTATAGCATATGTTAGTTTTAAGCGGAAAATGAGGCGCCAAGAAATTCTTAGATTAGAACGGAGAGTGACTAAATTGCGACGTCAGTACAGCATGGGACACACTCAGAGCCTCCGAGTGCAATTGCTAGAGGCCCAACAGAGCCTTAATGAATTGTTGCATCGAACAGTTAGAAAATCCCAAGCTTATTATAAATATCAACTTTATAAATTCGCAAATAAGGGAGGGAGCTTCCTAGCGAAGGTTATGGGCAGAAGAGTAGGTTACCAAAAGATACTCTCACTCAGGGACCATCAAGGGACATTAGTACACAAGGACAGTGAAATCTCAGGAGTCTTTAAAGATTTCTTTGCACGGTTATATAAACCACAGGAGGATCTGGTCAGGCCTGCTGAGACATATTTGGCTAGCGTTGACTTACCTCAAATGGAGGCTGAGGAGTTAAGGGTGTTGAACGCAAATATCACTGTAGATGAAGTTATGTGGGTGATTAAACAAAGCCCTTTGGGGAAGGCACCGGGCCCTGATGGAATGAGGAATGAGTTCTATAAGTTACTGCAAACCGAAATTAGCCCGGTGCTGACTGAGGTGTTCAACTTAACGGTCCAACGGGGCTCTTTACCATTATACATGAACCAGGCCCATATAACAGTACTGCTTAAACCCGGTAAAACAGCTCTCCATCCAGAGTCGTACCGACCAATTTCACTTTTAAATTCAGAAGCCAAGTTCTTGGCTAAATTGCTGGCAAATAGGCTGGCCAGATACCTCCCCTCCTTGGTAGAAGAGCCACAAGCAGGATTTGTCCAGGGCAGAAAAATAGCAAAGAATATGAGGAGAATACTTATAGCGTTGGAGAAAGCACAATGGGAAAGACAGCCAACCATGTTAATTAGTTTTGATGCCGAAAAGGCTTTTGACCGGGTGGATTGGGGATTCCTATTGGAAACACTTAAAGCATATGGGGTGACTGGGTTTTTTATGCAGGCGATTAGAACTCTGTACACTGATCCTAGGGCGAGAATTCTGGTTAATGGTCTGGCCTCGGACTGGTTCCCCATTGGCCGAGGTACACGTCAGGGTTGCCCTCTCTCACCCTTACTTTTTGTTCTAACACTTGACCCACTGATACGGGAGATAAGTGACAATGTAGACATAAAGGGAGTACAAATAAAAGACAGGGAATTTAAAATAGCAGCCTTTGCAGATGATTTACTGGTGTTAATAACAAACCCCAAGAATTCTTTGGGACATCTAATGGAAAGTATAAAGGAATATGGGGACTTTTCTGGCTTTCAATTAAATTTGACAAAATCGGAGGCCTTGGCGAGCCCAGACATTAAACAGGCAGATTGGGAGAAATTCCCCTTGCGGTGGGCGACGGGGTCCTTCCGATATTTAGGTGTTCAATTGGCCCTGGACCCGGCTCAGATATACACTTCTAATGTCCCACAATTGTTGAGAGATACGAGGGAGCAATTGAATAGATGGAGTTCTTTGCCATTAACTCTTTTGGGGCCGGATCCACTTGTATCGTATGGTGGTGTTCCCGAAATGGTTATACGTACTGCAGGTATTACCAATAAGGCTCTGGAAAAAAGACCTTCGGGCTCACCAGAGACAGGTGGCACGATTTTGTTGGGCTGGAAGGAAACCAAAACTTAGATGGGAATATCTCAGTGGGGCACAGGTGAAGGGGGGCTTGGGGATCCCCAATATGCGTACATACAATCAAGCATGCCTCTTAAGACACTTAGGAGATTGGATCATGGGTACG